>NC_134270.1:27343183-27643183 GCF_031893055.1 Leptodactylus fuscus | reverse complement strand
GAGTTCCTCCTAATGCAGGACAATGCCCGACCTCATGTGGCTGGAGTGTGTCAGCAGTTCCTGCAAGATGAAGGCATTGAAGCTATGGACTGGCCCGCCCGTTCCCCAGACCTGAATCCGATTGAGCACATCTAGGACATCATGTCTTGCTCCATCCACCAATATCACGTTGCACCACAGACTGTCCAGGAGTTGGCAGATGCTTTAGTCCAGGTCTGGGAGGAGAACCCTCAGGAGACCATCCGCAACCTCATCAGGAGCTGCCCAGGCGTTGTAGGGAGGTCATACAGGCACTTGGAGGCCATACACACTACTGAGCCTCATTTTGACATGTTTTAAGCACTTAACATCAAAGTTGGATCAGCCTATAGTGTAATTTTCCACTTTAATTTTGGGGGTGACTCCAAATCCAAACCTCCATTGGTTAATACATTTAATTTCCATTGATGATTTTTGTGTTATTTTGTTGTCATTACATTCAACTTTGTACAGACCAAAGTATTCAATGAGAATATTTCATTCATTCAGATCTAGGAGGTTATTTCAGTGTTCCCTTTATTTTTTTTAGCAGTGTATATATGGCTGTAAGACAACTGGCTGGAACATCATGGGCAGGGGGCCGCTGCTTCAGCCAGTTGTCTTACAGTAGGACACATGATAGGCAGGAGAAGGAGGAGAGACATGATGTATCAGATAAGATTCCTTCATTTATTTCTAGGTTTTAGCTGTAATATGAAACTGGACTAAGGAAAGTGAAGAGACAAAGGGATTAAGGGCTGAGATATTTTCATTTTTTTGTACATTTTCTGTGTTTAGAGTTCCATTCTATGGCCTAAGCTATATTTACACATATATTTTTAGGGTTCGCTTGCTCGTTCTGCAGTAAGGTGTCGGAGTGTGATGATGAGCCTGGACTAGAGCCATCTAACATCATAAAGTAGTCTTAGGAGAGAAGGGATGTAAATCCAATTCAGGACATCAGTGCACATTATGTCTACCTAGGGCGATGTTCTGGAGAACTCTTGATGAGATACAATAATAAGTAAATTGGTATGGAAGTAAAGTGGACTCCTGGCCTTCATTGGCATACAGTGTGACAAATGAATGGCCTCTGTTAAGTCATAAAAGGTGATTTACTAACTATTATCCAGTACAATGCTACGTGTGCTAATAGGCCAAGCAGCCAACTCCTCTCATAGCAAGGATTACACAGATTTGGAATAATTTCTTAAAAATACTCTGGCTAATCTTTGCTGGTCAAGCGACAAATGAACAATTTGGAAGCAGTAAAGCGAACCTGTAAAGCCTAACCTTTAATGGATAGAGACCGCGCTCCACGTTCATTTAGGCATTTTCATTATTTAGGCTTCCGTTATGTGTATTACGGATGAAAATTCACTTAGAAAGGCTCGTCCTTGTATAAGAGGGTACAAAGGTACTAAAAACTTTTCATTAAAAGTATTGCCAAGGTCTGGTATAATGTGCTCTGCTAGATAAGAAAAGTGAATGGAGGATCATACTTGGGCGCACCTTGTTAGGCAGGTAGCATCCTCCTTGTGACTTCTCTCTGCATGAACTTAAATATTGGCCAAAACCCAGTTTAATTTTACCACATTGCCTCTGTCCTTCCTAAAGGGAGTCTGACACCATAACCCAACATATCAACCCAGTCCTACAGATAGATAGGTTAGGGTCAGATAGATAGGTTAGGGTCACCTGAATCAAATTGTGTTTTCTCCTTGTGAATTTCTGCCACCATTACTGAGATATCACTGAGCAATAAATACTCTTGTCTAACCCCGTTGCTAAAGTTTACACCCAGAAGGTGGATCACATGTGGCGTAAACGCGATTTTGCCATGGAGGAATGCCGCAGCTGAAACTGTAGCATTTTATTAATCCCATCCACACAATGTAGAAAATAATCTGCAGCTAAATGCTGTGATTTGAAAAACACAAGTGTTTTTGTAAATTGCAACAGGTCAATAACACCTACGGAAACCTTGGCGGTTTCCATATAGGTATAATAGGGGCAAAAATTCTGCAGAGGAAAAATGCTGCGGTTTTTCCACTGAAACTGCCCTAACCAAAGTCTCTAATGACCTTCTAACCACCAAAGCCAAGCGTCATTACTCTGTCCTCCTCCTTGACCTCTCCTCTGCCTTTGACACAGTCGACCACTCCCTCTTGTTATAAACTCTCTCATTCCGTGGAATCTCAGATATGGCTTTTTCCTGGATCTCCTCATACCTCACCGACCGCACATTCAGCATCTCCCACTCGCATACTGCCTCCTCACCATGCCCTCTTTCTGTAGGTGTCCATCTTAGGACCCCTCCTGTTCTACATCTACACCCTTGGCCATGGCCAACTCATAGAATCTCACAGTTTTAATTACTATTGCTATGCTGATGACACTCAAATATATCTGTCAGGATACGGAGTCGCCGCGGTTTCCTTGCTGCGCGGCGTCTCCCTGGGAGATGTGTTAGGAGTTCTATTGGGTGTGCTTAGGTCATTAAGGGTTAATCTTTTCCTTGCCTTCAGTCTCCATGTCATTAGCCATCAGGTGTGTTTCTCTGCTGCTATTTAATCCCCACCCAGGCATGGATCCTTGCCAGCCATTCACTTTGTGTTTCCTGGTCCCCCTGCTCAGTCTGATTCCCTGTCTGTTTGTATTCCATATGTTTCTTGGTTTTTAGACCCGGCTTGTATTTTTGAATATCCCTTGTCTTTTGATTTGGTACCTTTATTATATCTCCTGGCTTGACCTCTTGCTCGTCTGACCTCGCCTTCTCTTCTGTGTCTTGCTGGGACTTGTGGTCCTCCCTGGTTCCATGCTGTTTAGTCTTTTGTTTTGCATTGCAGTTACACTGTGCTTTCTGTTTAGGTGTGACCCCGTGACTCCAGTCCCTAGGACTTTCAGGGCCTCCTCTCCCCTTATCCTAGCCGCCGGATAGAAGGTTAGGAGCCATGGTAGGCGCACTTCAATTAGGAAGTGCATTGGTCTGCCTCATCTCAGATATTACAGCCTCCTTTTTCTCCTCCCACTTTCTCAAACTCAACATGGAGAAACAAGAATTTGTCATCTTCACCCCACCTTGTACAGCCCCTCTACTTGACCCATCTATCAAAGTCAACGGAACCACACTTACCCCAGTCCCACGGGTCCGATACCCTGGACTATGACCTATACTTCAATTTGCACATTCAAACCCTCAACACTTCCTGCTGCCTCCAACTCAAGAACATCCATAAAATATGATCCTTCCTCACCCCTGTCACGGAGCGAAGGTATACGTCTTCCTCCGGAAGGTCTTTTGAATCAACACGGACGCAAGAGGTCGGGAGACAACAGCAATTTATTGTAATCCACAAAGTTAGTAGCCGGCGGCGGTCACATCAACCGTAATAACAATAAGTCCACAGAAGTCACAATCCAATGATAGCTTTGGTTCCTTGGTCCTGTAACTAAATCCTGGCTCTCTACAGAGCTGTGCACAGGCCGGCTAACACATACTAACTGCTAGCTACATCTATATACTAAACTGTTACTTCCTCTATCTGTGGGTGGGAAGGGCTGAGTCACAGATCCTTCCCCCCTCACCTATACCAAGGAGAGCAGACTCCCTGTCTCTTTTGAACAATGCACAGTCCAACATCTTCTTGGAGACACTGATCAGATTATCTCCACCCATTGTCCTCACTGGTCCTCACTAGTTAGAGGGATTTGCATACAATGTGCTAACACACTAGACCCCAATCAGCCAACTACACACTGATGTTTACAACAGGTTAGAGAATACATTCCACATGAAATATATATTACACATTGCCTATTGCCGGACTCTAACCATCCCGTGACAACCCCTCCCCCTCTCAAAACATGTGCATGACACAATTGGCCTACACAGGTAAATTGGGGAATGCACATCAGTCTCTATAGCTCATATGTCCTCCTGCCGGGATAACCCATCTGTGTTCTGGTGTTGGTTCCCTCGGCGGTGCTGAATGGTAAAGTTGTAGGGTTGAAGGGCTGGCATCTGTCAGAAAATCCGGTGGATCCATGTTGGCTTCTCCCTGAGCTTGGCTTCGGGTCACTGCTCCCACAAAGTGGCACTGTAGATTTCCAACATCGTTGCCTAACAGAACATCGGCCGGCAGCCCGCTCATCACACCAATTGTGCATCGTTTTGGTCCATAACCATAGTCGAGTTCCACGGTAGCTTTAGGAATACGTCTTTGAGTACCCCCTGCCAACTTGATAGAAATGCCAGGGCCCTCCTCTAGGGCCTCGGGTCGCACAACTCGGGGGTCCGCTACCGTTAGGAAAGCTCCCGAGTCCCGGAATCCAACAACTGTTCGGCCATCCAGTAGGACCTCCTGCAAGTGCTTCCTCTGAAGGTTTGCGGGATGTGTGGCGGAAGGCTGAATCCCATAGACCCCTGGAGGTGGAACAGATGGGTCATTCATGGAGTCATCTGGAAATGGGGCCAAACTTTCTGTCCTAGGGGTGGTTCCCAGGTAGTGAATAGGCCGGGATGCCACGGTGGCCCGTGCCCCCATGTTAGCAGGGCAACTAGCTTGCAAATGTCCAGGCCGCCCACACCCAAAACATCTGCGCTCTAGCATTCTTCCAGTGGGTCGTTGTCTAGGGACAGGGTTGTTCATAGCTGGAGGCCGATGGGCTGGGGCAGGGGTAGAGGGGGAATTGTAATCCTGAGGCCGGACACGAAAGGTGGGTGGCTGGCTGAAGGGTGTCTGGCGGACTGTGGTAGTTTTCCGCTCCTCTGCAAACAACCTCTTCCACTGCGGCTTGATGGTCAGGCCCTCATCTGCAAGAGAAGCAGCTTGCTCAACTGTGGCTGGGTTCCGTTCCAGCACCCACTCACGGATCTCAGCGGGGCACTGGGAAAAGAACTGTTCCTTAAGTATGACTTGGAGGATCTTATCGACTGTGACAGCCTCCTCTCCTTCTAGCCAGCGCTTGCATGCTTGCTTCGACTTGTGGGCGAACATGTGGAAGGAGCTTCCCCCATTGTAAGACAAAGAGCGGAACTGAACTCGGTAGGACTCTGGAGTGACTGCATAATACTTCTGCACCGCTCTTTTAATGGCCTCATAGTCCCGCTGATCACTAGGGTCCATGGCTCTGAGAGCTTCCGCAGCCCCATCTCGTAGGTGCCCCACCAGATACCGGACCCAATCCTTCTCTGGGACTTCCATCAGGCGGCACTGGTGTTCGAAGTCCTGAAAATATCCATCAACATCCCCAGCCGCTTCATCAAAGGTCTTGAAGTGTTTATGGGAGACATATGGTGGTTCTCTCACTGTTGGGCTGGGGGTCGACGTTTGATTATAATTCCGCGCAGTTATCTCAGCCATTCGCATTTCATGCGCCATTCTTTCCTTTTCATACGCCATTCTCTGTTCCTCCTTCTCCGTTTCCTGAGCCCTCTGTAACGCTCTACTCCTTTGCTCTGCAGTTGCTTCTAGCCCCAGCACTGCCAATTCCTCCTCATACAAAACAACCCATCTGCTCTTTTGGGTCTGTACCTGCCACTCCCGTATCTCTACTGTCTCCTGGGGGCAGCCCTCCTCATGGTCGCTTTGCAGGGTCATCTCCTCCAGTGCCTCGATCAGTTGATCTTTCGTTCTTCCCTGGTAACTCAGGTTTAGTTCCCGGGCCCTTACTTGTAGACTTGCCATAGTCCAGTTCCTGTATTCTGAGGTTGTGGCTCCATTAATCGCTGGGCTGCTGTAGTCCATCTCGCTGTCCGCTGTTGATCCCACCGCTGCCAACCAGTTGTCACGGAGCGAAGGTATATGTCTTCCTCCGGAAGGTCTTTTGAATCAACACGGACGCAAGAGGTCGGGAGACAACAGCAATTTATTGTAATCCACAAAGTTAGTAGCCGGCGGCGGTCACATCAACCGTAATAACAATAAGTCCACAGAAGTCACAATCCAATGATAGCTTTGGTTCCTTGGTCCTGTAACTAAATCCTGGCTCTCTACAGAGCTGTGCACAGGCCGGCTAACTCATACTAACTGCTAGCTACATCTATATACTAAACTGTTACTTCCTCTATCTGTGGGTGGGAAGGGCTGAGTCACAGATCCTTCCCCCCTCACCTATACCAAGGAGAGCAGACTCCCTGTCTACTATGGACAATGCACCGTCCAACATCTTCTTGGAGACACTGATCAGATTATCTCCACCCATTGTCCTCACTGGTCCTCACTAGTTAGAGGGATTTGCATACAATGTGCTAACACACTAGACCCCAATCAGCCAACTACACACTGATGTTTACAACAGGTTAGAGAATACATTCCACATGAAATATATATTACACATTGCCTATTGCCGGACTCTAACCATCCCGTGACAACCCCAAAAACAGCAAAGATGCTAGTCCATGCCTTCATAATCTCCCGCTTAGATTATTGCAACAACCTTCTCCATGGACTCCCAGCAAACACCCTCACCCCTCTCCAGTCCACCTTAAACTGTGCTGCTCACTTAATTCACCTCTCTCCCCAATCTTCATCAGCTGCTCCCCTCTGCCAATCCCTTCACTGGCTACCCATGGCCCAGCGAATTGAGCTCAAGCTACTAACGCTAACATACAAAGCCATCCACAACCTTTCCCCTCCATATATCTCTGAACTAATCCCATGCTACCTACCCACATATAACCTCAGATCCTCCAAAGACCTCCTACTCCGCTCTTCTCTTATCCGCTCCTCACTCAACCATCTCCGAGATTTCTCCCGTGCATCCCCCATACTCTGGAACTCCTTACCACGACACATAAGACTGATCCCCACAATCACAGGCTTCAAGAAGGCCCTGAAGACTCACCTATTCAGGAAGGCCTACAACCCCCAATAACACTACTGTCACCACACCACCATCTGAACAGTCTGAACCCACACCTTCTGTCTCTATCCCTCTTCCCTCATAGATTGTAAGCCCTTGTGGGCAGGGTAGCACCATGGAATTAATATAATAATGTACAGCACCATGGAATTAATATAATAATGTACAGCACCATGGAATTAATAGAATAATGTACAGCACCATGGAATTAATATAATAATGTACAGCACCATGGAATTAATATAATAATGTACAGAACCATGGAATTAATATAATAATGTGCAGCACCATGGAAGTAATATAATAATGTACAGCACCATGGAATTAATATAATAATGTACAGCACCATGGAATTAATATAATAATGTGCAGCACCATGGAAGTAATATAATAATGTACAGCACCATGGAATTAATAGAATAATGTACAGCACCATGGAATTAATATAATAATGTACAGCACCATGGAATTAATATAATAATGTACAGAACCATGGAATTAATATAATAATGTACAGCACCATGGAAGTAATATAATAATGTACAGCACCATGGAATTAATATAATAATGTACAGAACCATGGAATTAATATAATAATGTACAGAACCATGGAATTAATATAATAATGTACATCACCATGGAAGTAATATAATAATGTACAGCACCATGGAATTAATATAATAATGTACAGCACCATGGAATTAATATAATAACGTACAGCACCGTGGAATTAATATAATAATGTCCAGCACCATGGAACTAATGGTGCTCTATAAATAAACAATAATAATAATACTATATATAGATATAAAAATGCAGTAAAAACCAAAAATAGAAGATTTTTATGATCATCTGCATTGTCCGCTTTCAGAAATGTAAGCTATATGGCGCGGAACTGCCTTATAAGTTGTGGAATAAGTACAATGTTCAGATGCTCACTGTAAATTCACTTGTGCATAATTTAACCCCCTTTGGCGCGGTCTATGTTGACATCTTTATATTCCAAGGAGACAAGCAGACCACTGACAGAATAGATAGGAGCTCCGCTTGTACAGTCAATGGATAGGACTGATTTTGTTCCCCTCTGAGAGGCCAATGAAATGTTTCATCTGCTCTTAAAGTCGAAACCCTGACAGAGAGAAATAATGAGTGCGGGCTGACTACAGGAGCGCTTGTTAACAGGGAACGCACAGCACATAGTGATTGCTGGCAATCAGCAGCGCCAGGAAGGCGAAAATAATCACCAGCCAGTGCCAAGTCTTTACTCATGGCTGTTTTAGGGTATGTGTCACTTATTTGTCATCTTTGCATCTGCATGTCTGAATCCTGATAAATTCCTGCTTTTTGTATCACATTACTGCCCGCGTACTTATCTGCAGCACGATCATTGCAATGTATAACATCACGTGACCCTATAAACCAGGCAGGATTAGTCTGTATATAGATGGACCAGCACGTGTAGGTTGGGGTCACACTTGGCATAGTATGATGAACTATAACTACGTAAATCCGTAGCCAAAAAGAAGGATTACTAGCCATTCCTCACTGTGCTCTCATATCCCAATTTGTTTAATGGATGGAAATTTAGAAATATCTGTCATTCAAAAATAATCTGCAAATACATCCATCCTTTTCAGACCCCAGAGTATAATGATCGGAGACCCAGGGGAGGATACAAACATAAAAAACACTGTTAGGCCGGGTTCACACGGAGTATTCTGGCTCGTAATGTGGTACGTAGATGGCGCGGGAGCTTTTGCAGGCAGTATACACTCCCATTGTTTTCAATGGGAGCATACGGTATACGCGGCGCTATTTTGCGGCCGCCGCAAAATCATGGCCGCAAAATAGCGCCGTGTATACGGTACCGGCCCCCATTGAAAACAATGGGAGCGTATACGGCCCGCAAAAGCTCCCGCGAGGTCTACATACCACATTACGAGCCAAAATAATCCGTGTGAACCCGGCCTTAGGGTATGTTCACATGGAGGAAAAGGTCGCGGAAACCTTTTCCGCCATGTGAACATACAGCGCCACTCGCCATGATGGAATGCCAATGCAGCATCCCGCTCCTGTGAAGGCCCGAATGAATGGGCCTACACTGGAGCATGTCTCAAGCCAAGGACGCCTCGACTGATTCAGCCACGGAATCCGTGGCAAGGTAGGGAGTGTCGCGTCTTTTTTCAGCTACTAGCTAGCGGAAAAAGAGCGGCACCCATTGAACTCAATGGGAGCTGTTTTTGGCAGCGGATTTTGAGGTGGATTCTACATCACAATCTGCTTCCAAAAACTCTGTGTGAACTAGCCCTTACTTAACTCTTTTGGCCTTCGAAGCTCTTCCCGCTGATGTCAGCCATCTTCAATGATGGAAGAGACGTCACTTGAACCGGGCTTGTGGAACGATGCATAAGTACACAAGCCCAGCCAACGTGACTTCTGTGATGTCAACAACTAGGCCCGAAGCCTGCAGGAGCCCAGGAGAGGTAAGTAACAGCAGTTTTTATGTTCCCCCTAGCTCTCTGATCATTATACTCAGGGGTCTGAAAAGGCACACGATTATAATGATAGTGGTGACTGTGGGGTTCGCAGGCCCGCGGCCTCACTTACCGATCCCGACTCCTGCTCATAGCTGCTACAGCAGAAGGGGAAGCGCTGGCGGCCTTGAGCAGAAGCCAGGATTGGTAAGTAAATAGGGCCCAGCAGGTAACGGCCTATTAAAAAGATCAAACATATGCAACGTTAACATCAGCCCCCTAATGTCCCGGGACCTGTAGCAGCCACTACTGCTCCTACCCCAGTAGTTATGCCCCCGGTGAGGATCCTAGATATCGGACTCTCACCAACCATATCCTGAGGAAAGGTCATATATATACAGTCCTATGAAAAAGTTTGGGCACCCCTATTAATCTTAATCATTTTTAGTTCTAAATATTTTGGTGTTTGCAACAGCCATTTCAGTTTGATATATCTAATAACTGATGGACACAGTAATATTTCAGGATTGAAATGAGGTTTATTGTACTAACAGAAAATGTGCAATATGCATTAAACCAAAATTTGACCGATGCAAAAGTATGGGCAGCTCAACAGAAAAGTGACATTAATATTTAGTAGATCTTCCTTTTGCACAGATAACAGCCTCTAGTCGCTTCCTGTAGCTTTTAATCAGTTTCTGGATCCTGGATGAAGGGATTTAGGACCATTCCTCTTTACAAAACAATTCAATTTCAGTTAAGTTTGATGGTCGCCGAGCATGGACAGCCCGCTCTCAAGTGATCTGAAAACAAAGATTGTTCAACATAGTTGTTCAGGGGAAGGTACAAAAAGTTGTCTCAGAGATTGATCCTGTCAGTTTCCACTGTGAGGAACATAGTAAGGAAATGGAAGACCACAGGGACAGTTCTTGTTAAGCCCAGAAGTGGCAGGCCAAGAAAAATATCAGAAAGGCAGAGAAGAAGAATGGTGAGAACAGTCAAGGACAATCCACAGACCACCTCCAAAGAGCTGCAGCATCATCTTGCTGCAGATGGTGTCACTGTGCATCAGTCAGCAATACAGCGCACTTTGCACAAATAGAAGCTGTATGGGAGAGTGATGAGAAAGAAGCCGTTTCTGCAAGCACGCCACAAACAGAGTTGCGTGAGGTATGCAAAAGCACATTTGGACAAGCCAGCTTCATTTTGGAAGAAGGTCCTGTGGACTGATGAAACAAAGATTGAGTTGTTTGGTCATACAAAAAGGCGTTATGCATGGCGTCCAAAAAAAACAGAATTCCAAGGAAAACACTTGCTACCCACTGTAAAATTTGGTGGAGATTCCATCATGCTTTGGGGCTGTGTGGCCAATGCCGGCATCGGGAATCTTGTTAAAGTTGAGGGTTGCATGGATTCCACTCAGTATCAGCAGATTCTCGAGAATAATGTTCAAGAATCAGTGACGAAGTTGAAGTTACACCAGGGATGGATATTTCAGCAGGACAATGATCCAAAACACCGCTCCAAATCGACTCAGGCATTCATGCAGAGGAACAATTACAATGTTCTGGAATGGCCATCCCAGTCCCCAGATCTGAATATCATTGAACATCTGTGGTATGATTTGAAGCGGGCTGTCCATGCTCGGCGACCATCAAACTTAACTGAACTTGAATTGTTTTGTAAAGAGGAATGGTCCAAAATACCTTCATCCAGGATCCAGGAACTGATTAAAAGCTACAGGGAGCGACTAGAGGCTGTTATCTTTGCAAAAGGAGGATCTACTAAATATTAATGTCACTTTTCTGTTGAGGTGCCCATACTTTTGCACCGGTCAAATTTTGGTTTAATGCATATTGCACATTTTCTGTTAGTACAATAAACCTCATTTCAATCCTGAAATATTACTGTGTCCATCAGTTATTAGATATATCAAACTGAAATGGCTGTTGAAAACACCAAAATATTTAGAACTAAAAATGATTAAGATTAATAGGGGTGCCCAAACTTTTTCATAGGACTGTATATACATACTGGAAAACCCATTTAACCAACTCCAAACTAGGCTGTTTCTGCTGTCAACAAGCAATAGGTCCAAACATAATGAAATGTTGGGTAGTGCTGCACCCTAATACACGGCATCGTATTCATAAAATTCACTAGCATGGGGCATACATATAGGATTTCTTAACACCGTTTTATCTGACTGGGACTTGCTGCGCAAAAACAACCCCAATCAGTTTTATATACAACACATTTTTCAGTCTAAGAACTTTCGGATCAAATTAAGACTAAGATTCCCCTGAAGTTTTATATTCCATATAAGCGAAGTCATTTGACGGTCTTATGCTATAAAATATGATCTGTCGGCATTTTAGATTTCCGATCCCTCCCAGCTAAATAAGCTGCGACTGAACAAGGGGAGATAAAGGCGCTTTGCTGTTGTTTTCATTTTGTGCCGAAAAAAAAGACCACACAATCTGAAATTCTTTATTCGTGAAAATGCCCCCGTGGAACGCGGTTCCAATAGAACATAGAATTTTTCAATTATTCAGAGGCAGAATTCTCCCGGCACTCAAAGTCATTGAAAGCTTCAGGCAATCTACCTGTTGGAAACCTATGGACTGCATACCGCCTGGGAATTAGTTGTACAGAAGCCTTCATTATCTGGTTCCTACACTTGCCTTAGAAGACAACTGTAGTTTTTATTTTATTTCAGAACTTTTCATGGTATAAGATATAAATGGCTGTCATGTTAAGAGGGGAGCGGATGAAGAAACGCTGATTATTGTATTCAATTACGTCTTTAGAACCCAGCAATGGATACAACTCAGATGTGCGAATCTTCTCCAATCTATTCTGATAGGTGTATAATTGTCATTAAGACGCCTGTGTAGGTAACACACAACCGCGCCGATGTCATGATAAAACAGAGAGCGAATCAAGTATCTAATCATTCTAATCTCCCCGTGATAAAAGAAAGTGTCGCTAAAATGATATGGATTATTATGTGCTTACAACGAACCGCGAGCGTAGTACACCCTGCCGCAAGACACCGAAGAAGGATTCAATCACTTACACTATAAACATGCGAGTCCTTGTGATTCTACGTAAAAAAAAATTGATCTTTGAATTGGAAAAGCAGAATCTTAGACATGGTAGAAAAATTATGCTATTTGGTATTAAAAGGGATCTGTCGGCAGTCTGCACCCCCTGCTAGATTGGTGAGGTGTAAATCACTTAGACCTATGGGAATAGTCAAAAGGTAGAGGATAAGTTGCTGATCAGTGGACGACCAACTGCTTGGTTCCCAAATAAATGGAGTGGCTCACCTCGCATGTATGCCCATTCCATTCACTTACGGTATTTGGGATTGCCAAAGATGGTGACAGTACTCAGCTATCCATGACAGTCCCCTGGTGAATGGATGGAGCAGCAGTGCACATGCTCGACCTTCTGCTTCATTCAAACCGGGGAATAGTCATGGTCATGGAAGGTCCCAGTGGCTAGACTCCTACTGGGTCATTACATTATGTGGGGATGGGAATATTTACTCTATTAAAACGGCCATGGCTATGTAGACAGAAACAAGACCGTGTAATACTAGTTTTAATAATGGGAAGAATATGCAAATCTGTCTTCCAAGATGTAATTAGGAAGTCAGGTGCCTCAGTGTTGCAAACCAATAGAGGGCGCTCACTGGAATGTGCAAGCCTGTCTTCCCTGATGTAATTAAGAAGACAGAATCTCAGTGATATAGCCCAATAAAGGCTGCTCCCTTTAACATCATGCTCGACCTTCCAAGAGGCCTTTGTTTTGCAATGATGCTGGGATTATTACCAGGTATAGTCTCTCAACCGAGGACGGCCATTTCGATGTTATTGCATCTCGTCAGCCCGGTGTAGCGAAGACTAACCTGGTAGAGGTGAAAGGCTTAGACAGGGTTAAGGGGATATCGTCACTCCTTGGGGAAAGACCACCATATAGGTGTGTGGAGACTTATTAAGCCATAACCACTCCACTTTATTAATTAATCATATATATATAGGTCATCATTTATGTATACTAAAAAGCTTCCAAGTATTTCTACCAAATGAAGCCGTCTACCTTAATTATGAATTACCTCAACTCTTCATGGAGAAGACGATATCACTCATAATGAACTCAAGATTTGTTGTTTGCTTGCAAAGATCTTAAAGAGGATCCGTCAGCTTAAAGGGGTTGTCTGGGGAGTTAAGATTACTTTGATCCAGTGCACACCAGTTGGTGAAGCATGGGGTTTCAGTCTCGTTCTGACCCCCAGGCCACATGAACGGAATCAGACCCCATCACCCAGGTTTCTATGCCTCCCCCCTTCTCCCTGTGTTATGGGGTGTTGGCTTTCCTATAGTCAGCAGGCCCCATAGTACAGGTGAAATTGTGGGAAATAGAGGGGGCGGAGTGACCCAGGGGTTGGGGAGCTGGTTCCAATCATGTTAAAAAAATACTAAAAACATGTACACGACACCAAACTCAGGAACGCATCTCATTAACCCCTTCACTAAAAACCTATCCACACATTACACAATGGGATGTCTTGCATTAGACGAAAGTTTAGTCCATTCCTTGTGTTTGAGAAGAAATATAGACTGTAATCTTCCAAATGTAAGAAAAGAAATCTGATCGCTACTATTATTCTGCCGAAAAAAAGGGTAAAGAAGATTACAGCGGGCTCGGCTCGTATTTCCTGTTGGCGGCAAATGAAATTTTGTCATAGACTTGTTTATCTCAAGTGTCAGATATGCCAGCGTGGCAGCAGAGGCATAGAGGTCCATAGAGAAATATTCAGCTGTCACGCCGGTGACATTATACCTCTTTATCTAGTTTACTGTATCATTCTGTGCTGGCACATGAGGCCGGTGACTACAGTGAGGAATGGAGGAGACCAAACCGATATAACAGGGCACAAGGAGGACAGAATATACACCGCATGCAGGAAATACAGACAGTAATGTATAACGGACCGTACAAAGCTGATGTATCTAACACCGCCACGTTATTCACCAAGAAAATAGTCTCTCTGCCTATGACAACTCTCCATGACCCCGTATTCTTGTAGTCAAAAGGAGCACTAAACACAAAAAAAATGTAAAAATAAAATTGACATAAATTCTCCTTCCATCTCCTCCTTTCCCTTGGTGCTATATTGTCCCCTATTATAAAATTTACAAAGAAATTTTCTTTGTCCCAAGAGATGTGCAGCAGCCCATTGGAGGGAAGTCATTCAGAGTAATAGAAACTGTAGCTGTCATGGTGGCTAGTCAATTCTAGCAAATTCTTAAGCTCTTCTTCTGGGTTGGTGTAGAGCTGAGGGGGTCTGCAGTGTACCTAATGGTACACATCCGAATGGCCTTCAGCCTTCCTAAGCCAGGTCAGAGTTGCATGATGTCACAGGACATGAGTCTCAGGAAAACAGGTCACGCACAACTTTACTTGGTTAGTTAGTGGTTAGCTCTGTAGTCTTGCAGCGCTGGAGTCCTGGGTCTGAATCCTGCCAGGAACAACATCTGCAATGAGTTTGTATGTTCTCCCTGTGTTTGCGTAGATTTCCTCCCATTCTACAAAGACATACTGATAGGTAAAAAATGTACATTGTGAGTCCTATATGGGGCTCACAATCTACAAAAAAAACCAAAAAATCTTTACTGGATAAACAATGCATTATGGAAAGCAACAGCTTCCAGGTAATGGGGATACAGTTCTTATAAGATAGATCCACTGTGAGAATGGGGTGAATTTGGTTGACGATCGATCCAGCAGCCTGCACCGGACATCACCATTTCTCTCTAACTGCCAGTCTCTTACTTACTGAATATCAGGTACCCTGTCCGCCTTGTGGCTCAGCAGGACTAATACTCTTAGGCCCGTATACAATGGTCCTCCTCAAACTGTACAAGGCACTTTGCTATCCCCAAAACTTCTTTCTCTGTTTCTGCCTCCCAGAAGACTCCTTCTCCCTCTGGAAGTTGAGTGAAGACTGACTGTCTCCTCCCACACTCCAATATATGCTGGCTGGACCAAACCATCACCAAATCCCCCAACACATAATAATATAATAATAATACATTTTATTTATATAGCGCCAACATACTCCGCAGCGCTGTACAATTTATAGGGTTCAGATACAGACATACATAACAAAGAACGTCATTTCACACAATGGGACTGAGGGCCCTGCTCAAAAGAGCTTACAATCTATGAGGTAGAGGGGGTGACACAAGAGGTAGCAGGGGCAGCATTGCTTATACAGTGTTCAGACAATTTTGTGCATTAGGAATTGTGATAGGCTTGTCTGAAAAGATGCGTCTTTAGTTTGCGTTTGAAACTGTAGAAGTTGGGAGTTAATCTGATTGTCCGGGGTAGAGCATTCCAGAGAAGTGGTGCAGCTCGGGAGAAGTCTTGTATACGAGCATGGGAGGTTCTGATAATAGAGGATGTAAGTGTTAGGTCATTGAGTGAGCGGAGAGCACGGGTTGGGCGGTAGACAGAGATGAGGGAAGAAATGTAGGGAGGTGCGGCATTATGGAGAGCCTTGTGGATGAGAGTAATAACTTTATATTTTATTCTATAATGAATAGGCAGCCAGTGTAGTGACTGGCACAGACCAGAGGCATCGCTGTAGCGTCTAGCCTGATAGATGAGCCTGGCTGCTGCATTCAGAATAGATTGTAGAGGAGAGAGTTTAGTGAGGGGAAGACCGATTAGTAAGGAATTACAGTAGTCAAGGCGAGAATGAATCAGAGAGACAATAAGTGTCTTTAGTGTATCTCTGGTAAGGAAAGGGCGTATTCTGGAGATGTTTTTGAGGTGGAGGTGACATGAACGTGCGAGTGATTCAATATGAGGGGTGAAGGAAAGGTCTGCGTCAAATATGACCCCAAGGCAGCGGGCATGCTGCCTAGGAGTTATAGTAAGGCCTGAGACTGCAATGGATATATCAGGGACAGATCTGTTAGATGGTGGAAACAGTAGTAGTTCAGTCTTAAAGAGATTTAGTTTCAGATAGAGCGAGGACATGATATTAGAGACAGCAGAGAGACAGTCACTGGTGTTCTGAATGAGTGCAGGGGTGATGTCACGGGAAGATGTGTATAATTGGGTGTCATCAGCATAAAGATGGTACCTGAAGCCAAATCTGGCGATGGTTTGTCCAATGGGGGCTGTGTAGAGAGAAAAGAGCAGGGGGCCGAGGACCGAGCCCTGAGGAACCCCAACAGCAAGGGAAAGAGGAGAGGAAACAGAGCCCGCAAATGATGCACTGAAAGTGCGGCCTGAGAGATAAGAGGAGAACCAGGAGAGCGCAGTGTCATTGAGGCCAACTGAGCGGAGCATAGTGAGGAGAAGTTGATGGTCAACAGTGTCAAAAGCTGCAGAGAGGTCCAGAAGAATAAGAAGAGAGAAGTCACCATTGGATTTAGCCTTTAGTAGATCATTAGAGACTTTTGTGAGAGCTGTTTCAGTAGAGTGCAGAGCGCGGAAACCAGATTGTAAGGGGTCAAGCAGAGAGTTAGCAGAGAGATAACGGATTAACCGAGAATAAACCAGGCGTTCCAAAAGTTTAGAGATGAAGGGGAGGTTAGAGACGGGTCGATAGTTAGCAGCACAGGATGGGTCCAGGGAGGGTTTTTTCAGTAGCGGGATTATAACAGCATGCTTGAAGGAGGATGGGAAGATTCCAGAAGAGAGAGAGAGGTTAAATATTTTAGTAAGGTAAGTAGTGACAGCAGGGGACAGAGATACACATAGTGGTTCAGCCCATTTAAAGGGACAATATATGTTACATAGACAATCATCTGTGAATTTTGCAGTGTCCACTGGGATGCTGTAGATGTTCCCCTTCATCCTCTTTATGGTCCTTTGTCTGGCTGTAAGGCAACTGGTGATTTCTGGGGTTAGAGAAGTCCGGCCGGCAGAGATCTCTACTTTGGATTGACTGCAGAGATGTCATCTTTGCACTGACAGCATCAATCAGGTCTTTACATTGACTTTTTCCTAGAGGACTTTGTACCTAAGACATGCAACAACTTAGAAAGCAATTTCTAATATTGGTGCGCTGATCCACAGGAACGCAACAATATTGCTGATAGGATGCAGTAGAGAGGTAACTAGAAATAAGGCCTTACGAATTAGTTTTTTATGCATTAAGGCAGAAACAATGTAAACAAGAAGCAATGTATGAGCGATTGCACATGACGAAACATACAGTGAGCCCTAGCGGGACATATGGACACATCAATATAACACTCAGTCAATACAACAAGGTTTCTGTGATAAAATAAATTGCTTAAGACAAGTTGTTAAAACATAAAACTAAAAGCGTAAAAGAGAGTCGAGCAATCTGTAATGTGTTCTCTCGGGCGGGGATCCATATGGATAAAAAGAAGGGAAATTGTCTTTTATCACGCCGGCAGCCCTGAAATTAAACAAGTCTCATTTACTGTAGTAGAAAGACAGTAAATCTGCGCTAATGGATGTGAATAGCCCCATGTCCTGGGAGAAGAGCTAACAGATAGCTTACACATCATTCCAATACCTGAGCGCTCCTGTCCAATGTGACTATTATCAGAAATGTCCAACTATGGAGAATCCCATCTTGTATGGACTAACGTTTATATCACTTCTATCAGGGTATAACAAGCAACTGTGGGGCCCCATAACAAAAGTGGTAAATGGACCCCATAAGAAAAGTCATAACAGGACCCCATAACAAAAGTCGTAACGGGGCCCCATTCTACTAACACAGACTGGCCAAGTGTCCTGGAACATCTAGGAAGCTCCTGAAAAAACATGGGTAAGCTCCCGAAAGAGCAGGCAAATCTCCCGGGGACAGGCAGTCACAGTTATATATGTGACTTGAGAGCTGTACGTCTGCATACCTCCCAACCGTCCCGATTCACGATTTTGGTGACGTGTCCCGCGGTCCCGGTTGAAGGGAGGTATGTCCCGATTTCAGCTCTGATCTGCGTCCAGAGGACGCAGATCTGAGTTGAACACATACGCGGCTAACGCAAGGAGCTGTCACAGCTCAGCTCCTTGCTTTGCCGCTGCACGCCAGCTACTGGCTGTGTAGATGCCACATGTGATGACATCACATCGCGCCTACAACTGTGCGCGAGAGAGAGAGAGGAGCAGAGAGAGCGGCGGGGGAACGAGGAGAAGGTAAGTGTAATGTGTACACTGAGATGGAACGTGAAACTGGGGGCAGATGAAGGAGAGGATGGCATGACACTGGGGGCAGAGATGTGGGGACATGAATCTGGGGGCAGAGATGGATGGACATGAATCTGGGGGCAGAGATGTGGAGACATGAATCTGGGGGCAGAGATGGAGAGGACATGAATCTGGGGGCAGAGAGGTGGAGACATGAATCTGGGGGCAGAGATGTGGAGACATGAATCTGGGGGCAGAGATGGAGAGGACATGAATCTGGGGGCAGAGATTGGGGACATGAATCTGGGGGCAGAGATGTGGAGACATGAATCTGGGGGCAGAGATGGAGGGGACATGAATCTGGGGGCAGAGATGTGGAGACATGAATCTGGGGCAGAGATGGAGAGGACATGAATCTGGGGGCAGAGATGTGGGGACATGAATCTGGGGGAAGAGATGTGGAGACATGAATCTGGGGGCAGAGATGTGGGGACATGAATCTGGGGGCAGAGATGTGGGGACATGAATCTGGGGGCAGAGATGGAGGGACATGAATCTGGGGGCAGAGATGGAGGGACATGAATCTGGGGGCAGAGATGGAGAGGACATGAATCTGGGGGCAGAGATGGGGGGACATGAATCTGGGGGAAGAGATGGAGGGGACATGAATCTGGGGGAAGAGATGGGGGGACATGAATCTGGGGACAGAGATGGGGGGACATGAATCTGGGGACAGAGATGGAGGGGACATGAATCTGGGAACAGAGATGGAGGGACATGAATCTGGGGCAGAGATGGGGGGACATGAATCTGGGGACAGAGATGGAGGGGACATGAATCTGGGGACAGAGATGGAGGGACATGAATCTGGGGGCAGAGATGGGGGGACAGGAAACTGGGGCAGAGATGGGGGGACCGGAAACTGGGGGCAGATGAAGGGTGTATATGAAACTGTGGGAGAGATAGAGGGGGGACATATAATTTACGGGTGACTGTAGGAGGATTATACTGTGTGCGGGCACATGAAAAATTAATGAGAATGGGCGGAGTCAACACAAAAGTGGGTGGGGCTAAATTTGTCACTAAGGAAGTGGTGATGCCCACAAAGTGGAGTGGTGATGCTTGTTGTCCTGTATGCACAGGGTAATGTACACAATTTACTGGGAAAATGCACTTTGTGATTTCACAGTACAAAGATAATATGCACAGTGATCTCACAAAGCAAGGATTATGTACACAGTGATGTCATAGTGCAGGGATAATACACATTGTGATGTCACAGTACAGAGATAATACACACAGTGATGTCACAGTAAATGGATAATGCACATTATGATGTTATAGTACAGGGATAATGCATACTGTGATGTCACCGTGCAGGGATCATATACACACAGTGATGTCACAGTACAGGGATAATGGACATAGTGACATCACGTTAGAGGGTAATGCAAACAGTAATGCCAACGTATACTAATAAATCACACATCACATAGTATACTGATAAATCACGCACACATTCACATGTCACAGTAGTGAGATAAAGTGCCCATTGAAGTTACATCACAGTCATAATGTGCTCAGTTTTGTCACAGTACAGGGATAATACACACAGTGATGTCACAGTAGGGGGACAATGTACGCAGTGATGTCATAGTACACTAATAATGCACACAGTGATGTCACTACAATGAGATAATGTACCTAGTGAAGTTTTGTTCAGTATTGGGAAAGCGTGCCTAGAGAAGATCCAGCCCAGGTATACGGCTCACAATTAGGTAATACAGAGATTATCTACATATGTTAGAGCTCAGAACTTATAGAGTGATGTCACAGTCCAGGGTAATACACACAGTGATGTCACAGTCCAGGGTAATACACGCCATGGTAAGAGCAGAAGAATAACAGACACCAAAAAGTTGCAATGTTGTGATATATAATGAAGTCAATAACACAATAAGCAGCTCCTATACCTGCTGCCCTGGCAGTTCTACCTACAACCTCTTTTATGTATTTCTTATTTTATTATGAAGGGTATGAAGCACAGTCGGTATCCTACAGTATCTCCTTGCCTCCTGGATTGTCAGTACAAGGAGCAGAAAAGAGGTATTAAGCAGAGGAGGGATACCAGGAGGCAACAAGAGGGAATGATTCAGGAATTAACACGCAGAGCGGCATCTAATGTCAGTCTTATTGACATGTTAAACTATGACTGTCTCATCTGTCATTGGGATGAATATGTAAGTACTCTCCCCGCAAGCAGTGTCTGAGTCATCTGGAAAGACATTACGGTATAAATAACGGGAAGTGTAAGTACGTTAAGAGATCTTCTACTCTGACTTACAACCAGCCCAGGTTTTGTGAACTGTATCTTCTATTATATATCCTTATGTTATTGTGTGTACACTAATATAAAATTAATATATCGTTATTTAGTTGTCTGGAGGTTTCCTATAATCTGGGATTGAAATGGTGCAGGTGTAGAAAAATACTGCTAAGTGAGAATGCTTTCAGAAAGGAAAGGGTTAATAAAATTAAGTAAATGAAGAAAAGAGAAATATAAATCTCATCGGTATTTGGTGGGACCTTTGCCCTTTGGAGTAGGAGGAGTCCTGGAAGGGATGATACGGCCCCCATAGTCCTGATCTCAACATCACCCAGTCTGTCTGGGATGACATGAAGAGCCAGACGGATTGGAGCAAGTCTACATACACAGAAGATCTGGGCTTAGTTCTCCAAGATGGTGGGAACAACCTTCAAAAACTGTCTGAAAGTACCGAGAAGAACTGATGGAAGGCAAAGGGCAAAGGTCACACCTAAGAGTTTAGCATGCCCACTACCATTAGTAACATTAGATACAATCCATATCCAAGAAGTTTGGGAGTGAGTTTGTGAAGCTGAGGATATAACTGATGCTCGGAGGATATAGTATGCAGTGTGCGTCCTCCTCTTAGTATACGGCGCCTACAGCTGTTCATGTTGATGATCCTGAAGATAATGTAAGCAATCAAAAAGAAATAATAATCAATTTATTTCCAAATGCAAGAAAATATTAAAATGACTTCATTTGCAGAAAAAAACACGGTACGTGGAATGAGTATAGATAGGAAAACGTCTAGACAGCCTCCAGATTGGAGATATGGATATACAAAAAATATTACGGGGGAAATAAGTCTGACATTTCACACGCCACCAAAATATATTGTGGTAAACATCGGCTATAAGAGGAGAACGGCCGACCCCGTAGACATTAAACATCGGCTACAAGAGGGGAAGGGCCGACCCCATAGACATCGGCAATAAGAGGGGAAGAGCCGACTCCTTAGACATTAAACATCGGCTATAAGAGGAGAAGGGCCGACCCCATAGACATCGGCAATAAGAGGGGAAGGGCCGACTCCGTAGACATTAGACATTGGCTATAAGAGGGGAAGGGCCGACCCCATAGACATTAGACATCAGCTATAAGAGGGGAAGGACCGACCCCATAGACATTAGACATCAGCTATAAGAGGGGAAGGACCGACCCCATAGACATTAAACATCAGCTATAAGAGGGGAAGGACTAACCCTGTAGACATTAGACATTGGCTATAAGAGGGGAAGGGCTGACCCCGTAGACATTAGACATTGGCTATAAGAGGGGAAGGGCCGACCCCATAGACATTAGACATCAGCTATAAGAGGGGAAGGACCGACCCCATAGACATTAAACATCAGCTATAAGAGGGGAAGGACTAACCCTGTAGACATTAGACATTGGCTATAAGAGGGGAAGGGCTGACCCCGTAGGCATTAGACATCAGCTACAAGAGGGGAAGGACCGACCCCGTAGACATTAGACATTGGCTATAAGAGGGGAAGGGCTGACCCCGTAGACATTAGACATCGGCTATAAGAGGGGAAGGGCCGACCCCGTAGACATTAGACATCAGCTATAAGAGGGGAAGGACCGACCCCATAGACATTAAACATCAGCTATAAGAGGGGAAGGACTAACCCTGTAGACATTAGACATTGGCTATAAGAGGGGAAGGGCTGACCCCGTAGACATTAGACATTGGCTATAAGAGGGGAAGGGCCGACCCCATAGACATTAGACATCAGCTATAAGAGGGGAAGGACCGACCCCATAGACATTAAACATCAGCTATAAGAGGGGAAGGACTAACCCTGTAGACATTAGACATTGGCTATAAGAGGGGAAGGGCTGACCCCGTAGGCATTAGACATCAGCTACAAGAGGGGAAGGACCGACCCCGTAGACATTAGACATTGGCTATAAGAGGGGAAGGGCTGACCCCGTAGACATTAGACATCGGCTATAAGAGGGGAAGGGCCGACCCCGTAGACATTAGACATCAGCTATAAGAGGGGAAGGGTCGACCCCATAGACATTAAACATCAGCTATAAGAGGGGAAGGACCAACCCTGTAGACATTAGACATTGGCTATAAGAGGGGAAGGGCCGACCCCGTAGGCATTAGACATCAGCTATAAGAGGGGAAGGACCGACCCCGTAGACATTAGACATCAGCTATAAGAGGGGAAGGGCTGACCCCGTAGACATTAGACATCAGCTATAATAGGGGAAGGACCGACCCCATAGACATTAAACATCAGCTATAAGAGGGGAAGGACCAACCCTGTAGACATTAGACATTGGCTATAAGAGGGGAAGGGTTGACCCCGTAGGCATTAGACATCAGCTATAAGAGGGGAAGGACCGACCCCGTAGACATTAGAAATTGGCTATAAGAGGGGAAGGGCCGACCCCATAGACATTAAACATCAGCTATAAGAGGGGAAGGACCGACCCCGTAGACATTAAACATCGGCTATAAGAGGAGAAGGGCCGACCCCATAGACATCGGCAATAAGAGGGGAAGGGCCGACTCCTTAGACATTAAACATCGGCTATAAGAGGAGAAGGGCCAACCCCATAGACATCGGCAATAAGACGGGAAGGGCCAACTCCGTAGACATTAGACATCGGCTATAAGAGGAGAAGGACCGACCCGTAGACATTAAACATCAGCAATAAGACGAGAAGGGCTGACCTCGTAGACATTAAACATCAGCTATAAGAGGGGAAGGACCGACCCCATAGACATTAAACATCAGCTATAAGAGGAGAAGAACCGACCCCATAGACAATAGACGACATCAGCTATAATAGGAGAAGGGCCGACCCCGTAGACATTAGACATCGGCTATAAGAGGGGAAGGACCGACCCGTAGACATTAGAGATCGGCTATAAGAGGGGAAGAACTGACCCCGTAGACATTAGACATCGGCTATAAAAGGGGAAGGACCAATCCCTAGACATTAGACATCGGCTATAAGAGGGGAAGGGCCGACCCCGTAGACATTAAACAGTCGTCTGGTCCAGCCAAAATTAAAGTGTTCAGCATCTAATGTTAGAGCCCAACTTTACCATTTAGAAGGCTAAAACAAAGGTACCATCAACTCAATTTAGAAGCCAAAACAAGTTACCTGTAGCCGTTGCTTGGCATTGCATGGTCTCTGCACCCCAAAGAGGTTCTACAGTATGTTACACAGATTGGTGGGAGTTACAGCGGACTGAGATCATAACTGGCTGAGATCGGACAATCCCTTTACTATCTACGTTAATATCCATCCTATTCACTTTAGTTTTAGTGACTACCAAGGTCCCTTATCTTGGAAGGATAAGGCATGTTCTTCGTATTTTGAGAAGCCATGACCTCTCTAGGTGGGAGTCATTAATATGTAGAGCCGATTGTTTCGGGCTAATTCCGTCCTCAATAGACTCATTAATGTGCACAGCCATAAAGTTCCCGATACGCATCTCCCCATAGTCTAAAATGGCTTTTTAAAGCTCTAATCTGGGATTTGGGAAGCATGTAATGGAATGATTGTAATCTACTGCTGAGATGCATTGTAATAAGAAACACTGAGAGAGAACCCGATCAGCATTTTTATTAAGTACAGGACATGGTCTTAGTTTACTATTAGAGATGAGCGAACACTAAAATGTTCGAGGTTCGAAATTCGATTCGAACAGCCGCTCAATGTTCGTGTGTTCGAACGGGTTTCGAACCCCATTATAGTCTATGGGGAACAGATACTCGTTAAGGGGGAAACCCAAATCCGTGTCTGGAGGGTCACCAAGTCCACTATGACACCCCAGGAAATGATGCCAACACCTCTGGAATGACACTGGGACAGCAGGGGAAGCATGTCTGGGGGCATCTAACACACCAAAGACCCTCTATTACCCCAACATCACAGCCTAACAACTACACACTTTACACACTCAATACCACCTCTCTGACAGTAGGAAAACACCTTGAAACATGTGTATTTGGCACTTGCAGTGAGGAGAGCTTGTCACCAGCAGTGAATTTGGCCCTTGTAGTAAGTTGAGGTTGGCACCAACATTTGTTTTGAAAATCAGGGTGCATTGAGCCTCTAACCAGCAGAGTTTGGGCAAATTCATGGTGGAGGGAGCCTCTAAAAACCCCAGTTTGGACCAATTCATGGTGGAGGGAGCCTCTAAAAACCCCAGTTTGGACCAATTCATGGTGGAGGGAGCCTCTAAAAACCCCAGTTTGGACCAATTCATGATGGAGGGAGCCTCTAAACAGCCAAGTTTGGGCAAATTCATGGTGGAGGGAGCCTCTAAAAACCCCCAGTTTGGACCAATTCATGGTGGAGGGAGCCTCTAAAAACCCCAGTTTGGACCAATTCATGGTGGAGGGAGCCTCTAAACAGCCCAGTTTGGGCAAATTCATGGTGGAGGGAGCCTCTAAAAACCCCAGTTTGGACCAATTCATGGTGGAGGGAGCCTCTAAAAACCCCAGTTTGGACCAATTCATGGTGGAGGGAGCCTCTAAAAACCCCAGTTTGGACCAATTCATGATGGAGGGAGCCTCTAAACAGCCCAGTTTGGACCAATTCATGGTGGAGGGAGCCTCTAACCAGCAGAGTTGGTGGAAATCAGGGTGGAGGGAGCCTCTAACCAGCAGAGTTGTGGGAAAGCAGGGTGGAGGGAGCCTCTAACCAGCAGAGTTGGTGGAAATCAGGGTGGAGGGAGCCTCTAACCAGCAGAGTTGTGGGAAAGCAGGGTGGAGGGAGCCTCTAACCAGCAGAGTTGTGGGAAAGCAGGGTGGAGGGAGCCTCTAACCAGCAGAGTTGTGGGAAAGCAGGGTGGAGGGAGCCTCTAACCAGCAGAGTTGGTGGAAATCAGGGTGGAGGGAGCCTCTAACCAGCAGAGTTGGGGGAAATCAGGGTGGAGGGAGCCTAGTATTAGCAGAATTGTGCAACGCTTATGGTGGATGAGTATGAGGATGCGGCGGAATTGGAGAGGTTGAGTACAGACATGGAGTTTCATGTTGGGGTGCTTTACACAGGTGGGCACAAAAATGAAGGCTCTATCCAGTGGTGGTTCATTTTTATCAAAGTGAGCCGGTCGGCACTCTCAGCTGACAGACGGGTGCGCTTGTCAGTGATGATGCCACCGGCTGCACTGAACACCCTCTCAGATAGGACGCTGGCGGCAGGACAGGACAGCACCTCCAAGGCATATAGGGCAAGTTCAAGCCACAGGTCCAACTTTGACACCCAATACGTGTAGGGCGCAGAGGGGTCGGAGAGGACAGGGCTGTGGTCGGAAAGGTATTCCCGCAACATGCGCCTATACTTCTCACGCTTGGTGACACTAGGACCCTCCGTGGCGGCACTTTGGCGAGGGGGTGCCATCAAGGTGTCCCAGACCTTAGACAGTGTGCCCCTCGTTTGTGTGGACCGGTGAGAACTTGGTCGCCTACTGGAGGAACTGCCCTCCCTGCCGCCAACGTCACATGCTGGAAACATCTCCATCATATTCTGCACCAATTGCCTGTGGCAAGCATTGATGCGATTGGCCCTCCCCTCTATCGGAATAAAAGACGAGATGTTGTTTTTATACCGGGGGTCAAGGATAGCAAAGATCCAGTACTGGTTGTCCTCCATGATTTTGACAATACGCTTGTCGGTTGTAAAGCACCCCAACATGAACTCAGCCATGTCTGCCACAGTGTTAGTTGGCATGACTCCTCTGGCCCCACCGGAAAGTTCAATCTCCATTTCCTCCTCATCCTCCATGTCTACCCATCCGCGCTGCAACAATGGGACGATTCGAAGTTGCCCGGAAGCCTCCTGTATCACCATCACATCATCGGACAACTCTTCTTCCTCCTCCTCCTCCTCCTCCTCCTCCTCCTCCTCCTCCATTAAACGCAGTGAAGTGGACAGATGTGTGGACCTACTCTCCAGCTGTGATGGATCGGATGCTATCCCTAACTCCTCTGTGTGATCTGAGTTATCCCTGATGTCAATCAGGGATTCTCTCAGAACACACAAGAGCGGGATTGTAAGGCTCACCATCGCATCCTCAGAGCTCACCCTCCTTGTGGACTCCTCAAAGACCCGTAGGATGTCACAAAGGTCTCTCATCCATGGCCACTCATGGATGTGAAACTGAGGCAGCTGACTTTGTGGCACCCTAGGGTTTTGTAGCTGGTATTCCATCAAAGGTCTCTGCTGCTCAACCACTCTATTCAACATCTGAAACGTTGAGTTCCAGCGTGTGGGGACGTCGCACAAAAGCCGGTGTAGTGGCACATGCAGGCGTTGCTGGAGAGATTTTAAGCTAGCAGCGGCTACTGTCGACTTGCGAAAGTGGGCGCACATGCGCCGCACTTTCACCAGTAGCTCTGGAACATTGGGGTAGCTCTTTAGGAAACGTTGCACCACTAGGTTGAAGACGTGGGCCAGGCATGGAACATGTTGGAGTCCGGCAAGCTCCAGAGCTGCTACCAGGTTCCGGCCGTTATCACAAACGACCATGCCTGGGCCCAGGTGCAGCGGCTCAAACCATATTGCCGTCTCATCGAGGAGGGCATCCCTCACCTCGGAGGCAGTGTGCTGTCTGTCCCCCAAGCTGATCAGCTTCAGCACAGCCTGCTGACGTCTACCAACGCCAGTGCTGCAACGTTTCCAACTCGTAGCTGGGGTCAATCTAACAGCGGAGGAGGAGGCGGTGGCGGAAGAGGAGGCGGTGGCGGAGGAGGAGGCGGTAGAGGAGGAGGAGGAGGGGGGTGTTCTTCTCGTGTCCCTGCCAGGAATGTTAGGCGGGGAGACGAGGTACACCGGGCCAGTTTGGGAAGCAGTCCCAGCCTCAACTACATTCACCCAGTGTGCCGTCAGTGAAATGTAGCGTCCCTGTCCGCATGCACTTGTCCACGCGTCGGTGGTCAAGTGGACCTTTGTGCAAAGCGCGGAACTAAGGGCCCGCCTGATGTTGAGTGACACGTGCTGGTGCAAGGCGGGGATGGCACACCGGGAGAAGTAGTGACGGCTAGGGACGGCATAGCGAGGTGCCGCAGTTGCCATCAGGTCCAGGAAGGCGGGAGTTTCAACAAGCCGGAACGCCAACATCTCCTGGGCCAGCAGTTTAGCGATGTTGGCGTTCAAGGCTTGCGCGTGTGGGTGGTTAGCAGTGTATTTCTGCCGCCGCTCCAATGTCTGAGAGATGGTGGGTTGTTGTAAAGAAGCGCCTGATGGTGCCTTTGATGGTGCAGGAGAAGGAGATAAGACAGGAACAGGGGAGGATGAGGGAGAAGTCAACAAAGTGGCGGAGGCAGATGAAGTGGTGTCCTGGCTCGTCCTCTGGAGTGCATCGCCAGCATAGTCAGCAGTGGCAGTGGCAGAGGCAGAGGCAGTGGCAGAGGCAGTGGCAGTGGCGTGAACGGCAGGCAGCCTTTGTCCTGCCGTTGCTGCCTGCCACTGATTCCAGTGCTTGGATTCCAAATGACGGTGCATTGAAGTGGTGGACAGGTTGCTCTTCTCAGAGCCCCTAATCAATTTCGAGAGGCAAATTGTGCAGACAACACTATATCTGTCCTCGGCGCATTCCTTGAAAAAACTCCACACCTTCGAGAAACGTGCCCTCGAGGTGGGAGTTTTTCGGGGCTGGGTACGAACTGGAACATCTTGGGAGATTCCGGGTGTGGCCTGGCTTCGCCTAAGCTGCTGACCTCTGCCTCTGCCTCTAGCTACCCTTTTTGGTGCTGCACCTGCCTCAACATCCACACTACTTTCCCCGCTTGACATCCCCCCTGTCCAGGTCGGGTCAGTGTCCTCATCATCCACCACTTCCTCTTCCAACTCCTGTCTCATCTCCTCCTCCCGCACAATGCGCCGGTCAACTGGATGCCCTGACGGCAACTGCGTCACATCATCGTCGATGAGGGTGGGTTGCTGGTCATCCACCACCAAATCGAACGGAGATGGAGGAGACTCTAGTGTTTGAGCATCTGGACACAGATGCTCCTCTGTTAGGTTCGTGGAATCGTGACGTGGAGAGGCAGGTTGAGGGACAATGAAAGGAGCGGAGAACAGCTCTGGGGAGCAGGGACAGTTGGGGTTATTGTTCTGTGAAGCTTGGGAATTTTGGGAGGAAGGAGGACAAGACTGTTGGGTAATAGGAGGAGAGGAGGCAGAGTCTGACTGGCTGCTGGACAATGTGCTGTAAGCGTTCTCTGACAGCCATTGCAAGACCTGTTCCTGGTTCTCGGGCCTACTAAGGTTTGTACCCTGCAGTTTAATTAATGTGGCAAGCAACCCTGGCACTGTGGAGTGGTGCAATGCTTGCTGCCCCACAGGAGTAGGCACGGGACGCCCTGTGGCTTCACTGCTACCTTGCTCCCCAGAACCATTCCCCCGACCTCGCCCACGGCCTCGTCCACGTCCCTTTCCAGGAGCCTTGCGCATTTTGAATTCCCAGTTAGAAATTGGCACTATATACCAGTAGCAAAAATTGTGGGTGCACGTAACCCCAATATATTCTTTGAATTACCAGTCAGAAACTGGCACTATATGGCAGTAGCAAGAAATGAGGGTATTTGTAACCCCAATATATTCTTTGAATTCCCAGTCAGACAATGGCACTATATACCAGTAGCAAGAAATGAGGGTATTTATAACCCCAATATATTCTTTGAATTACCAGTCAGAAACTGGCACTATATGGCAGTAGCAAGAAATGAGGGTATTTGTAACCCCAATATATTCTTTGAATTCCCAGTCAGACAATGGCACTATATACCAGTAGCAAGAAATGAGGGTATTTATAACCCCAATATATTCTTTGAATTACCAGTCAGAAACTGGCACTATATGGCAGTAGCAAGAAATGAGGGTATTTGTAACCCCAATATATTCTTTGAATTCCCAGTCAGACAATGGCACTATATACCAGTAGCAAGAAATGAGGGTATTTATAACCCCAATATAGTCTTTGAATTCCCAGTCAGACAATGGCACTATATACCAGTAGCAAGAAATGAAGGTATTTATAACTACAATATATTCTTTGAATTACCAGTCAGAAACTGGCACTATATGACAGTAGCAAGAAATGAGGGTATTTGTAACCCCAATATATTCTTTGAATTCCCAGTCAGACAATGGCACTATATACCAGTAGCAAGAAATGAGGGTATTTATAACCCCAATATATTCTTTGAATTCCCAGTCAGACAATGGCACTATATACCAGTAGCAAGAAATGAGGGTATTTGTAACCCCAATATATTCTTTGAATTCCCAGTCAGACAATGGCACTATATACCAGTAGCAAGAAATGAGGGTATTTGTAACCCCAATATATTCTTTGAATTCCCAGTCAGACAATGGCACTGTATACCAGTAGCAAAAATTGTGGGTGCACGTAACCCCAATATATTCTTTGAATTACCAGTCAGAAACTGGCACTATATGGCAGTAGCAAGAAATGAGGGTATTTGTAACCCCAATATATTCTTTGAATTCCCAGTCAGACAATGGCACTATATACCAGTAGCAAGAAATGAGGGTATTTATAACCCCAATATATTCTTTGAATTCCCAGTCAGACAATGGCACTATATACCAGTAGCAAGAAATGAGGGTATTTGTAACCCCAATATATTCTTTGAATTCCCAGTCAGACAATGGCACTATATACCAGTAGCAAGAAATGAGGGTATTTGTAACCCCAATATATTCTTTGAATTCCCAGTCAGACAATGGCACTGTATACCAGTAGCAAAAATTGTGGGTGCACGTAACCCCAATATATTCATTGAATTACCAGTCAGAAACTGGCACTATATGGCAGTAGCAAGAAATGAGGGTATTTGTAACCCCAATATATTCTTTGAATTCCCAGTCAGACAATGGCACTATATACCAGTAGCAAGAAATGAGGGTATTTGTAACCCCAATATATTCTTTGAATTCCCAGTCAGACAATGGCACTATATACCAGTAGCAAGAAATGAGGGTATTTGTAACCCCAATATATTCTTTGAATTCACAGTCAGACAATGGCACTATATACCAGTAGCAAAAATTGTGGGTGCACGTAACCCCAATATATTCTTTGAATTACCAGTCAGAAACTGGCACTATATGGCAGTAGCAAGAAATGAGGGTATTTGTAACCCCAATATATTCTTTGAATTCCCAGTCAGACAATGGCACTATATACCAGTAGCAAGAAATGAGGGTATTTATAACCCCAATATATTCTTTGAATTCCCAGTCAGACAATGGCACTATATACCAGTAGCAAGAAATGAGGGTATTTGTAACCCCAATATATTCTTTGAATTCCCAGTCAGACAATGGCACTATATACCAGTAGCAAGAAATGAGGGTATTTGTAACCCCAATATATTCTTTGAATTCACAGTCAGACAATGGCACTATATACCAGTAGCAAAAATTGTGGGTGCACGTAACCCCAATATATTCTTTGAATTACCAGTCAGAAACTGGCACTATATGGCAGTAGCAAGAAATGAGGGTATTTGTAACCCCAATATATTCTTTGAATTCCCAGTCAGACAATGGCACTATATACCAGTAGCAAGAAATGAGGGTATTTATAACCCCAATATATTCTTTGAATTCCCAGTCAGACAATGGCACTATATACCAGTAGCAAGAAATGAGGGTATTTATAACCCCAATATATTCTTTGAATTACCAGTCAGAAACTGGCACTATATGGCAGTAGCAAGAAATGAGGGTATTTGTAACCCCAATATATTCTTTGAATTCCCAGTCAGACAATGGCACTATATGGCAGTAGCAAGAAATGAGGGTATTTGTAACCCCAATATATTCTTTGAATTCCCAGTCAGACAATGGCACTATATACCAGTAGCAAGAAATGAGGGTATTTGTAACCCCAATATATTCTTTGAATTCCCAGTCAGACAATGGCACTATATACCAGTAGCAAGAAATGAGGGTATTTGTAACCCCAATATATTCTTTGAATTCCCAGTCAGACAATGGCACTATATACCAGTAGCAAAAATTGTGGGTGCACGTAACCCCAATATATTCTTTGAATTACCAGTCAGAAACTGGCACTATATGGCAGTAGCAAGAAATGAGGGTATTTGTAACCCCAATATATTCTTTGAATTCCCAGTCAGACAATGGCACTATATACCAGTAGCAAAAATTGTGGGTGCACGTAACCCCAATATATTCTTTGAATTACCAGTCAGAAACTGGCACTATATGGCAGTAGCAAGAAATGAGGGTATTTGTAACCCCAATATATTCTTTGAATTCCCAGTTAGACAATGGCACTATATACCAGTAGCAAGAAATGAGGGTATTTGTAACCCCAATATATTCTTTGAATTCCCAGTCAGACAATGGCACTATATGGCAGTAGCAAGAAATGAGGGTATTTGTAACCCCAATATATTCTTTGAATTACCAGTCAGAAACTGGCACTATATGGCAGTAGCAAGAAATGAGGGTATTTGTAACCCCAATATATTCTTTGAATTCCCAGTCAGACAATGGCACTATATACCAGTAGCAAAAATTGTGGGTGCACGTAACCCCAATATATTCTTTGAATTCCCAGTGAGACAATGGCACTATATACCAGTAGCAAAAATTGTGGGTGCACGTAACCCCAATATATTCTTTGAATTCCCAGTCAGACAATGGCACTATATACCAGTAGCAAAAATAGTGGGTGTATATAGCCCCAATTCTATTGCTAGGGGACTTGCAGGGTATTTCTGAGGTGAAGGTGGGGGGGCACACCGTTGGAACGGGGATTTGGGGTGTATATATGGGGTATACGGGAATACACTGTCAGTGTGTTCCATTCAGGATCCTGGGAAAGCTGGGTTGCGGCGATTGAGCCCGTCAGTGCCACGTTACACTGACAAGCTTCTCCCTGGAATTTAGCTCTTATAAGAGCTGTTGGTTGTCTTCTCCTTCCTATCCTAGCCTGTCCCTGCCTACCCAGAATCTAAGCCCTAGCTAACTGGACGGAAACCTCCGTCCCCGGTGAATTGCAAGCTCAGAATGACGCAAAGCTGGGCGTCGCTGTTCTTTTAAATTAGAGGTCACATGTTTTCGGCAGCCAATGGGTTCTGCCTACTTTTTTCAACGTCACCGGTGTCGTAGTTCCTGTCCCACCTACCCTGCGCTGTTATTGGAGCAAAAAAGGCGCCAGGGAAGGTGGGAGGGGTATCGAGTAATGGCGCACTTTACCACGCGGTGTTCGATTCGATTCGAACATACCGAACAGCCTAATATCCGATCGAACATGAGTTCGATAGAACACTGTTCGCTCATCTCTATTTACTATGTGTTATGTAACCGGTGACGGTGCAGAAAGGGATGTACAAACCTCATGGCTGATCTTGTGGTCTTGGTAGCCAAAAATTGAATCCACCTATTCCAGGAAGTTAAAGCTTTTTTATGGCCTATACTGAGGTTAGGTCATAAATACTTTATCAGTGGCCAGCCCCCAGACCTATCAGCTGTACGGAGCAGTTTCCGACACCCATCCTATACAATGTATCAAATCAAATAGGCTTTATTGGCACGTCCGAATAGATATTTGGCATTCCCAAAGCTAGTAAAGTGTGTGGGGGAGTTGGAGTTGGGGGGGGTTGATTTGGGGTTTAACAGTCCATGGGGTCTCATCTTCCTCTTGTTTGGTGACAGCTATATGGGGAGGTGGGGTGGGGTGGGTGGTTTGGGGTATAACAGTCCATGGAGTCTCATCTTCCTCTTAGTTGGTGGCCGCTATATGGGGAGGTGGGGTGGGGTGGGTGGTTTGGGGTATAACAGTCCGTGGGGTCTCATCTTCCTCTTATTTGGTGACAGCTTGACACGTATTGGGCAGTGATCTCCACAGTGGCCTCTTCTTCTCCCAGTAGGATGTAGAGTTTCCTCTTCTTGTCTGCAGATATGAAGTCTGGGATGTGGGCAGAGAGTCTTTGAAAGTAGACAGCCCTCACAGCTGAGTATTTGGTGCAGTGTAGCAGGAAGTGGGTCTCGTCTTCTAGGGCCCCCTGGTCACAGTGCTGGCACAGTCTGTTCTCCCGTGGCTTGTACGTCTGCCTGTGTCGCTCCGTCTCCATCTCCAGGTTGTGGGCGCTCAGTCTGTACCGGCTCAGGGTCTGTCTGTGCTTGGGGTGGCGTATTCTCTCCAGGTAGGTGGCCATGGTGTAGTCTCTTTGCAATGACTGGTACCAGTGCACTGTATGGGAATGGAACCAGAAAGCTCCGTCCAATGTATAGTGGCCAGGTGGAACGTGATGTCATTCGTATCCATCATCTGTGGTTGTCCCATTGGTGTAAGCTACACTGATCAGTGGTCATTAATCCTGTAGATCCTATCATAAATGGCAGCAGACTAGAGAACATTATACAGCCGTAGCTGTGAATCAAACACTGGAATACGATAGATCATGTACTGGAGCCTTCAGCAGCATCTGTTTGAGAGTATATCTGCCCCTCTTTCATTCTGCAGAAGCTTTCACCTTTCTCTTCTCCATAGACTTCTATAGGAAGCACGTAACCTGATCCCTCAGCGAACTGATCTGTCTTGCCTCTCCAGATGGATTTAGGAAATCGGAGGATTGAAGTGGATAAAGAAACCTTTTCCTCAGATAAGACATATTACAGTGTTTCTTACATTCTGTACTAAGGTTTATTAAAATGACAGCGACTTCTGGAAAGTTTGTACAAACTCTTCCATCTAGAGAGTTTATTCTTACCTTACTTTTCTTAATTCATGACAAGTGAACTATAACTGTAACTTTCTGCTAAGCTTTTTGACTTTAATATAAGAAAATACCATGCGTGTGTAAGCGCTGACCCATGGGCGAGAAGTGATGGGTGGGGATGACAGCCATAATGGCGAACCGTACAATACAATTTAATTAGACAGGGCTCTGCCGCGCCGATCTACGTTACATCTATGGGCTCAATTAGATGCCGAGTAACATAAGAAATAAAAGAATTGGGAAACCTGGGAAATGTCAGCGTTAAAGTAGTTATTAATTAATGGGATGGACATATGTTCAGGGCCAAAAAGATCGTGTTTATTTTAATGGAAGAATTTCTTTGTTATTAGTCAGAAACTTTCAGATTAAGAAATTTAAAGGTGAGAATAAGAAATTTAAAGGGGTTGTCTAGGTGAGAAGAAAGATGATTTTTTCCCCTTATGGTGCTTGTTCATGGGCGGTGGCTGATATTACCCCAAGATGGTCCAGTTCCAAACTGATCTAGCCACAGTGACTTGTGATTTGTAGGGGTCGGATAACCGTACCCCGAACAGAGCAGTGTTGTTCTGGTAGTGTCTGGGTACCGAAAGCGACAATATATATTAGGCTTATTATATGTTAGGCTTTATTATAAAAAAAATTGGTTTAGGGCTGGACAACCCATTTATAGGGGTTGTACCATTGTGGACACCTACCCCTTATCCACAGGACAGTGAATAAGTATCTGATCATTGGGACCCGATCGCCGAACCCCTCCAGTGAATCAGGAGGATAGGGATCCTAAAGTTCCCCCTAAAGCTTCTGTAAGGGAATTGCAAGGACCGCAATTCCCCAGTAACTGTATGAACCCTGGGATGGGACACAACAGACAGTGAGGCCTAAGCTGAAGCCCCCAACTTTCCCTTCCTATTGCCAGGCCCTATCCTACGTAATAGGCGGCTACCATGAAGACAGTCCCTCCCTGTATAGGTGAGACACAAATGCAGAAAAGACGGACAACAACAAAGAGAGGTCAGCTAGCCAAGGGTCAGTAACAGTCGAGCGGTGCAGTGCCAAATCGGAGTCCAAAGAATAGTCAGTGAGGAAAGCCAAAGGTCAAGGATACGAAAACAGTACGGAGCGAGTATACACAAGGTAATAGCAAGCACAGGTGTGAATGAGAGCCAAGGTTAAATAGGAAGGAAGAACCTGCACATGGAGTTGACAGGAAGGCAGGCTGTCAATCACAGGGCAAGGCCAGATTAACCATTAGAGGAGCAGAGACAAACAAGGGCAGAAGACGGGTGTGGTGCAAATACAATCACAGCAGTAGAGCTGTGTTCACACAGTGCGACCAAAAACTTTAAGCCATGAACCAAACTGCACACACCTCCTGCGCCGCAGCACGCGAGCAGAGGGTGGCACAGAGACCCGAACAGGCAGAGATGTTACAGCCTCCTTATGATCTGAGAGCCAGTGGGCACTACCTTAATTTCTATGGAACTGTGGGAAGCGCCAGAGATTGCAATTCAGGCAGCGCCATAGCAGTGAATGGAAGGATAGTCATGCAAGCGCACTGGCGCTCCATTCACAAGGAGGGGGTTTTAGTCCCCTGTCCTCCTGGTCATTGGGGAACCCAGCAATTGAGGCCCCTAGCAATCAGACCAGTGGTTCTTAACCTTGTTTGAGGTACCGAACCCCCAGTTTCATATGCACATTCACCGAACCCTTCTTTAGTGATAAATCAAATATGATTTTTTTCCAAATTCAAGACATAGGTATATGGTTTTTTACTGGTATACAAAATGAACTGTGCATATGGCCTAGGGTTCGATCGAACCCTGGTTAAGAACTACTGAATTAGACACTTATCCCCTGTCCTTTAGATAAGGAATAAGCGCCCATTAAATGACAACCCCTTTAAGTTATTCGCCTTGAACAGGAATAAGCTGCAGTACCTAGCTCAGCCTATTAAGAAGAGTGGCGCTATTTGGAAAAAAAGAAACTTTACTCTTATCCCGTACATCCCATCATAAAGCCTTATTGGGTCATCCAAGACACTATGAATTTGACTGAAAACAACCCGGCATGTTCTACTTTTTTGCTTTCTAAAATGATTTGAGTATTTTCTTACAATTAGTGCAGAGAAGATGATATATATGGACAGGAATTGCTAAAAATACATAAACATAAATATACATAAAGCTCTGAAGCCCCAATACCGAGAATACATTCTCAAATAAATGACATTAAAAATTTATAAATCCCTATAAAGATAACATAGAATATTATATTATGTGTAATACGTGAAATGCTGCAAATAGGAGTCAAATCCACCAGCTGGAGCAGAATTCATCGAGACCAATGTTATATGTTGTTGCCAGCGTTTGCTATTGTTAGCTAATTCATGCAATGTGTCGTATTCGTCATATTCCTAATCCCATTTATGGATCATCGGAGTATAGCAGGTCCGCCATTTTAGGAATATAATCCCACCGGTGCCAGAGGACAAGAAGGACGTCACCAGACCCCAGAGAGCAGAGAATAAAGAGGAGTTTGAGGCGGATGGTTGGGGTCCCAGTGGTCCGACACCCACAATCTTCTAATTCACTATAGTTGTTTTTGGTGAAACTTTGAAGCCAGGAGACTACAGACCATTAGCCCTATAGATAACCCCATAAATGACAAATATTCCCTTACCAGGATATGCCATTACATAAAACTGCTTAAAGGGATCCTATCATTAAAACTCAATTTTTTCTGCCTACCATGTAGGAATAGCCGTAAGAAAGGCTATTCTTCTCCTATCTTTAGATGTCTTCTCCGCGCCGCCGTTTAGTATAAATCCTGGTCTTTGTCGTTATGCAAATGAGTTCTATTGCAGCACTAGGGGCGGTCCCTAGCGCTCAAACAGCACTGGGGGTGTCCCCAATGCTGCCAGAGAACTCTCCAGTGCCACCTCCATTTTCTTCAGGAACGGGTCTTCTTTGTGTCTTCTTCCGGCGGTGGCTTCAAAATTCTAGGCCTAGGGCCGAAGACGACTGTGCATGCCCAACAGCCACAAGAAAATGGGCACTTACACAGTATTGTAAGTGGCCATTCTCTCGTGGCCGGCAGGCATGCGCAATTGAGCAGTGGCCGGCGAGGCCACTGCTGGAAGAAGACACGAAGAAGACCCATTCCTGAAGAAGATGGAGGCAGCGCTGAAGAGTTCTCTCGCAGCATTGGGGACACCCCCAGTCCCAGTGCTGTTTGAACACTGGGGCCCACCCCCAGTGCTGCGTGAGGACTCATTTGCATACTGACAAAACCTGTAATTTCAAGCGAACAGCGGTGCGGAGAAGACAACGAAAGGTAGGAGAAGAATAAGAAGAATTCTTAAAGCTATTCCGACATGTTAATGAGAAAAAAATGTGTTTGAATGATAAGATCCCTTTAAGAGCTTCTTAATTTAGGAAAAGTCCTTGACATTCAACATGTCATAGAACAGGAAAATAGCTCCTTTGCTGCGCTGCGTCTCCGAATGGGTTAAATTAATTACCCATCACATCGACGTACAGAGCTATCGGCAGATATGAAAACCCCGGCCATACTAAAGCTCCATAAGAACATTGTGCAAGGACAATCCTAAGATCTTGTCTGAGAATATTTTAATTGGAATAAATCTTGTCTCAGAAATGGTAAACAGGGATTCAGACCGCTGTCTGGCGCTGGATTCCAGATCTTTTATCTCTATAGACAATGTAAGTTGGCCGCACTGGTGGGTATTACTTTTAGCTAATCAGCCCTAATATAAGGAGCGCCATTCATTCTTATTAGTAAACAGCTTTGGAAATATAATAAAATTGGCAATGGAGGGATTTATCATACAGTTCTGCCCGTCTCCATTTATCTTATAGTTAGGAGCCGAAAAACATGTGCACTGGCCCCATGTCAAGCCCTGCAAAATCATCAAGACCAGGATACACCAGGGACGGGGATCGGAATACATTGTCATAGGTGCCAATTTGTCAGGTCTGTCCTAAATACTCAGAATCGATCCTGACAAATCTTCCTTGTTCACAACTGTTCAACCATCAACCTATTTCTATCATATGTGTTTGACCACCTTTATTTGCAGAAATATTTAGTTTGAAACAGCTGCCCTCTCTATCCCAGAAATTTGGCCACTAGAACCCAGTATATCAAGCTAGCCCTGCAGATAGATAGGTTAGGGTCAGATAGATAGGTTAAGGTCTGATAGATAGGTTAGGGTCAGATAGATAGGTTAGGGTCAGATAGATAGGTTAGGGTCAGATAGACAGGTTAGAGTCAGATAGATAGGTTATGGTCAGATAGATAGGTTAAGAGCCCCTGAATCAAACTGTGTTTTCCCCTTGGGAATCGGTGACTCCACTACCAAGATATTGCTGCTTTTGTCTATATATAAACAAGCTGTTTGGAGCAATGAGGGTGTTGTCATTGCTCCAAAGCATACCTCCCAACCGTCCCGTTTTCCGTGGGACAGTCACGATTTGGGTGACATGTCCCGCGGTCCCGGTTGGAGGGAGGTATGTCCCGATTTCAACTCAGATCTGCATCCAGAGGACGCAGATCTGAGTTGAACACATATGCGGTTGAAGGAAGGAGACACATGTCAGCTCCTCGCTTCGCCGCTGCGTGTCTCTCTCGCTGACACATATGTGGCTGAAGCGAGGAGCTGACCTGTGTGAGCTCCTCGCTTCGCCGCTGCCGCCGGCTACTGGCTTGCAGACGCGATGTGACACGGCAGCGGCGAAGCGAGGAGCTCACACAGGTCAGCTCCTTGCTTCAGCCGCATATGTGTCAGCGAGAGAGACACGCAGCGGCGAAGCGAGGAGCTGACATGTGTCAGCTCCTTCCTTCAACCGCATGTGTCAGCAAGAGAGGCGCGCAGAGAGCGGCGAGGGAGCGGAGGAGAAGGTAAGTTTAATGTGGAGGTGGAACGTGAAACTGGGGGCAGACGAAGGAGAAGACGGCATGACACTGGGGGCAGAGATGGAGGGGACGGCATGACACTGGGGGCAGAGATGGAGAGGACGGCATGATACTGGGGCAGATGAAGGAGGGGACGGCATGACACTGGGGGCAGAGATGGAGAGGACGGCATGACACTGGGGGCAGAGATGGGGGGACATGAATCTGGGGGCAGAGATGGAGGGACATGAATCTGGGATAGAGATGTGGAGACATGAATCTGGGGGCAGAGATGGGGGGGCATGAAACTGGGGTAGAGATGTGGAGACCATGAATCTGGGGGCAGAGATGGGGGGGCATGAAACTGGGGTAGAGATGTGGAGACCATGAATCTGGGGGCAGAGATGGGGGGACATGAATCTGGGGGCAGAGATGTGGAGACATGAATCTGGGGGCAGAGATGGGGGGGCAGGAAACTGGGGGCAGAGATGTGGAGACCATGAATCTGGGGGCAGAGATGGAGGGGACATGAATCTGGGGGCAGAGATGGAGGGACATGAATCTGGGGGCAGAGATGTGGAGACATGAATCTGGGGGCAGAGATGGGGGACATGAATCTGGGGGCAGAGATTGGGGACATGAATCTGGGGGCAGAGATGGAGGGACATGAATCTGGGGGCAGAGATTGGGGACATGAATCTGAGGGCAGAGATGGGGGGACATGAATCTGGGGGCAGAGATGGAGGGGACATGAATCTGAGGGCAGAGATGGGGGAACATGAATCTGGGGGCAGAGATGGAGGGACATGAATCTGGGGGCAGAGATGGGGGACATGAATCTGGGGGCAGAGATGGAGGGACATGAATCTGGGGCAGAGATGGGGACATGAATCTGAGGGCAGAGATGGAGGGGACATGAAACTGGGGGCAGAGATGGAGGGGACAATCTGGGGGCAGAGATGGAAGGGACATGAATCTGGGGGCAGAGATGGGGGACATGAATCTGGGGGCAGAGATGGAGGGGACATGAATCTGGGGGCAGAGATGGAGGGGACATTAATCTGGGGGCAGAGATGGAAGGGGGACATGAAACTGGTGGCAGATGAAGGGTGTATATGAAACTGGGGGCAGAGATAGAGGGGGGACATATAATTTATGGGTGACTGTAGGAGGATTGTATTGTGTGCGGGCACATGAAAAATTAACGAGTGGGTGGAGCCAACACAAAAGTGGGCGGGGCTAAATTTGCCGCGGCGCACTACGCACGTCGCACATTTTGTCCCTCTTTCGGTTCTTCAAAAGTTGGGAGGTATGCTCCAAAGAAGTATACAGCAACAACCTCATTGCTCCAAAGAGCTAATTTGTGTATTTAGAAAAAGAGTATCTCAGCAGTGTAGGCAGCGAGTCACAAGGGGAAAACACCATTTACGTAATTCAGGTGACCCCAACCTATCTATCTGACCATAACCTATCTATCTGTGGTGCTGGGTTAATATGCTGGGATCTAGTGACAAACTGTAAGTTCTGAAATTTTCTGAAACACATAGCTTACCATCTAACAGTGGATATGAACTAAGGACTGATCACTTAGGAGAATATGGAAGCTTCTAACAGATCAATTTCTATCCAAACATCTACTAAAGCCTTAAAGGCAATAAAGTTTCTGCCAGATGATATACGGTAGGATGCCCTATCTGAATGTATGATAGAAGAAGAGAAGCTGAGCCCTGTAATATGTCGCTACCTCTGCGCCGGGGTAATCAGGACGCTCACAGTCTGTCCTAGGAGTCCTGAAGGCTGTCAATAATGCTGTGTAGGCGGGGTAATCAGGACTCTCACCATCAGTCCTAGGAGTCCTTAAGGCTGTCATTTATTCTGTGTATGCGGGGTAATCAGGACTATCACAGTCTGTCCTAGGAGTCCTGAAGGCTGTCAATCATCCTGTGTGGGTAGAGTAATCAGGACTCTCGCGGTCTGTCCTAAGATCCCTGAAGACTGTCAATCACTGTGTGTTGGTAATTTCCCAAAAAAATGAATGACCTCATTGGAAGATATATTAACCTGTTAGCTTTCAATGTAAGGGGTCATCTATAAAGTAGTCTAAATTATATATAGTCTTCCAGTCCATAACCAGACATAAGCAAGACACGGTGACGTGGGCCCCTTATCTGCTGGGCCCCTATGCAGCTGCACAGGTTGCACATATTGCATATGTCCCCCTGCTCCAGTAAAGCATGTGGCTATATCAATCCTATTAATAATAGCTCTCCATATCGGAGACAGATTCTTTTGTTCAGTAAAATGTGGACAAAATAAAAAGTCATTTTTGGCAGCAGCGGGCTCATTTTGTGACGCCTGTGAGTGACAGCTATTTCTGCCAGGGGAGAGATGAAATTGTTTTATGATAGTCGCAGCGCCTTTTCCGGCATATGCCTGGTGCAATGCTAAGCAGACAAGATTAATCTTATCACTTTGTGCCTAAACAGCCGAGTGTCTGCTCAGCATTGCAGATATACATTTATAATAATACCATGCCGGCACCGAGCGGAGAACGTGGCGCACCCCGGCTCCATGAGAGAATTCAGCAACGTCTTCATCACTATAACTGATAGACACAATTATAATCATCAACAATTTAAGCTTCACAAATTTGCATGTAATTATATAATTTGCATAATGAAGAACACCGTAAAATCCAAAAAATTTTCTGCAACTGAACCGTTACGGAAAGCGCCTTACAGCTTATCGGTCCGGCATTAAAGTGAATAAATATGGCTAGGTATCATTGTCCTACAGCAATGGCGGCGGTACAGGGTTGCCATGACAACAGATGGAGCGGAGCTTGGCTTTGCTCTGATCATAAAACACCAAATCTCATTTGTCATCTTGCCATCCGGCAGGATCAGGCCGGGCCGGCTTCCTTTGTTTAAATTAGTAAGATACATCAAAACTTTTGTGTGCTGTTTGCAGCCCGACCTGGGACTTGGAGGAGCTGCATTTATTATTCATACCAGGGATAATGTGAGGATGTTCATTTTCGGCGTACTGTTTTATTGCTTTTTAATTTTACAGAATGTTTTTCTGTAATTCGGAATAATAAAAGGCATCGGAGTTTTGTCTTGCTTGCATTTACTTTTAATTTAATATTAGCCAGCTGTTCCCTAAGTATCGCACATTGCAGAAGTCATTGGAAGAAAGTCATTCTGGCGGCAACAAGGAGCTCAGGGTATAGAAAGTGAAATGTTCCAGAGATCTGGCCCCTAATAAACCTCACGAGTGGCCTAACCCGTCATTCACATATGCATTTGGTATGGTGGCTCAGTGGTTAGCACTGCAGCACTGGAGTCCTGGTGTTCAAATCCCACCAAGGGCAAAAACCTGCAAGGGGTTTGTATGTTCTCCCTGTGTTTGCATGGATTTCCATCCCATATTCCAAAGGCATACTGATAGGGGAAATGTACATTGTGAGCTCTATGTGGGGCTCACAATCTACATAAAAAAAAAACCAAAAACTTCTTCATTTGGTAACCCGTTCGGGGGAGTCTGCATGTGGATCCTCCCGAACAGAATACCAAACACATTGACAAGCGGTGTGCAGTGAAAGCACACAGACCCCATAGACTATAATTGGGTCCGTGTGGTGTCCGCACGGAACAAGTAAACAGAAAAGTACTTTGTGATCTAATTTGATATCCATATGATTTATGCAGGCTGCACATGGACCCCATTATAGTCTATGGGGTCCGTCTGCTTTCACTGCACACCGCTTGCTAATGCATTTGGTATTCTGTTTGGGGGGGTCCACATGCGGACTCCCCGAATGGTTAGGGTTCAAGGAAGGAGGATACATTACAGGGTCCAGAGGAGACACAAGGGGGCAGATTTATTGTTTTACGTTAGGTTTCTAGCATAAAAAGTCAGAATCCTTGGTTTCCAACTTTTTGAATACGTGTGTGCACTGCCTGCGCCATGGTAAGGGTGTACAGGGGGCAATTTATTATTATTATTATTATTATTATTATTATTATTATTAAAGCTAGAAATCTGGCATAAATGATGCTGGAAATATACACCAGCTATGAGCTGACATAGATCTCCCCCCAGGTGCACGGCTTGGCGGACCCGTGAAATAAAAAAGGGACCATGTTGATTTTCTTCACTGATGTGAATGTATTACATCTCCAACATGTGGCCTCAACCTTGGGGAGTATTCATACATGTCTAGTGATAAATTTCCTCCAGCATGGTTGTACCAGATCAATGGTTGACTGCAATTTTCTTTTAAACAACTTGTTGCCATGTCTGAGGATTCTTTATATAGCCAGGTATTGTCACGTTTTGTGTAACTTTAGTGCTTTTTCTCCCAAACATTTTTGTTAAACTTTAGTTATGGAGGTTATATAGTTATATAGTAGATGAGGTTGGATGAATACATCAGTCCATCATGTCCAACCTATAACCCTACAATCCCTACAGTGTTGATCCAGAGGAAGCTAAAAAAAAAAACATGTCTTCTATACAAGTCTAAACAAACTCTCCTACAAGTAACGATATACCAGCAACTTTGGCTCAGGTTCTCGAGACTCCAATACCAAGGAGTATGGAACCACCAATCAGACTATGCCCGGCATAAATGTCTTTTATTGGAATACCCCAATTGGGTAAATGGCATCCAATAGCGCTGGGTATTGGTTCATCTGAACTTTTTCTGGTAGAATGCTATTTGATACAATTTTTTGGAAATGTGCAACATCTAGACATTGGGGATTCCGTTACTATCCTTCACATACAGTCACATCTACACTGCCTGGCCAAAAAAAAAGTCGCGAGTGTTAATATTTAGTTGGGCCACCATGAGCACAAATAACAGCACGCATCCGTCTCGGCATGGAGTCTATAATGTTCTGTAGTGTAGACTCAGGGATTTTGATCCAATTCTCGAGTATCAGGGAGCCCAGGTTACGCAGATTCGTTGGGGTGGTGAGTGACAGCGCAGGTTCCTTTCCAGCACATTCCAGTGTTTCGTGTGCTTCTCGTCGCACCCGGACACGATCATCACTCTGGAACAATGTGAAACGTGATTCATCTGACCACATGACCTTTCTCCACTGCTCTAGGGTCCAATCCTTGTGGTCTCTTGCAAATGACAGGCGCCGACGTCTGTTGGTCTCTGTCACCAATGGCTTTCGTGTAGCGACACAACTGTTGAGACCCATTCCTTTGAGTTCTCGTCGCATTGTTCGCTCCGAAATGTGTCGCTCCATCGAGTTGAACACCTGTGTGAGCTCCAAGGTGGTTTTCCGGCGGTTATGCTTCACCAGTCACTTTAGGGACCTACGACCTCGAGTTTCGAGTATAGTCTTATGCCCACACTTTCCACGGTTGGAGGGGGGTTCTCCACCATCTCGCCATGCTCGTATGATACGCTGAACAGTTCTCTGTCCGATACCAGTTACTTCGGCTATCTCCTTGGTCGATTTGTTGGCCTGATGCAATCCAATGACTTGCCCCTTCTTGAAGGCACTAACATCTCTTCCTCTGGTAGCTCTTCCGTTGGTAGACATCGCTTCACACCTTTAATTATGATCTGCACTTGACCGGCTACAGCTCAATTATATTCAAGAATATATGCAAATTCCTGTCATGAACAGTTCAGAATTATATCAGGGGTGGAACGGTACCTTGTTGCACAAGGCGACTTTTTTTGGGCCAGGCAGTGTAGTAAGGTCACTTCTCGGTCCTACCTTCATACATAATGATTAGCCCCTGTTGTAACACTCAAAGCGGAAAACATTGCAGTCTGAACTTTGGTGACATTCATTCTTCCTAAATAATTGGCCGATATTGTCACCAGAAGACTTCCAGGATCGATGCCCTTGGCGCTGGTCATGATATTTGCATTGCTAATTATAAAGAGAGTCGTATTTTTGGATCTTCGAGAGACCTTCCTCTTCACCCATATATTAGCATACATACATTTCAATGTGTCACCTCATCCGTTCTGTCCATATGGTGAACAATGCTGACATGGGACCCCGAGATGTAATAGACTGGTTTACTTTCACAACTTATAGTAGAATTATGCAAAGATATTAAATGGAACCTGTCACTGGAAAGTCACCTAGTTTTCTAACCGAATTTTTATGTTAGACATATTTTTCAGAATGTTTTATGGATTTTTTTTTTATAATTTCCCTTTTTGTCTTTTTATATCGCACTATATGCGACAATTTCACTCTGGTGATGCGTCTGAATCTGGGTTTAGTGATCAGCTAGCTTTGCCTCCTTGATCAGGGTGCAGTCAGGGGCGTACCTATAGGGGTGCAGTCGCTACCAGGCCCTGGACCCTGAAGAGGCCCCAACGTCCCTCTGCCATATAAAATACACTGCTATTCTAATGTAGGAAGGGAACCAGTTACAGATTTTGCACTGGGGCACAAATTTGAAGCTGATTTTGAGCTGCAAATTCCTCCATGTGAACAGCGTCTTATTGGGATAAGATGGTGCAAATTAAAATTTGCATTCTATTGAATGAGTATAGTCGGAGAATTTTTTTAAAAATTTTTTTATGTAGATTGTGAGCCCCATATAGGGAATGTCTTTGGAGTATGGAAGGAAATCCATGCAAACACGGGGAGAACATACAAACTCCTTGCAGATGTTGTCCTTGGTAGGATTGGAACCCAGGACTCCAGTGCTGCAGTGCTAACTACTGAGCCACCGTGTTGCCCCCTATAGTTTTAGAACTTGTCATGTCAAGCATGTTTACGTTCTCTACTGTTTATAGATCATATGGTACTGAGTAGATTGATATAAATTCCCGTATAACTTGTTATTTATTGGATTATATCTGTGCTCATTCTGCGCTTAGAAGTCCAGTGTTCAGTCCTTTACCCTGGCAATCTCCCCTGCATGAGTGTGGGTGCAGTGATCGCTGTCAATCAGTGATTAGCACCGCCCACTGGACTCCTAAGCCCAGAATGAGCAGATATTTAAATGAATACATTTCAAGTTCCTATCAAAACTATATATCAATCTGCTCAGCTCCTCCTGCTCTATAACATGCTGCTGTCGGTTTTCAATGTGACAGGTTCCCTTTAAAAAGTTGATGAAACTATGACATACCTATAAGTGTATGATGTTCATAGTCTCTGTTACTTTCACATGATGTAAAGATTTATTCTTTGCTATAAACGGAATATTCCTAATAATCTATGTCAGATATTCGAGAAAAGCAAACCTTTGCAGCAGACATTTGCCATCTGTAGACTTTGAGTTTTCTAAAGATCTTTCCAGTAATGAGAGGAGGAAGGATCATTATCTGAAATGGGGAAAAAAAATTCTCGACGTCCCCCAAAAATAACAAATGCAAAAGGAAAAAAGATTTATGGAAATCTGAACTCGCACGTGGGATTCCTAGCGGGTTTTTTGATAAAAAATAAAACCTTTTTGCAGCCTTTGAAGGTTGAGCTGTAAAGTAAACAGCTTATTTAGGAGAAGGGAGCGCATTACCTATGTGCCTGCGGGATGATGAATGGACCTACATACAGATTAGTTCCTTGGAGGGTCCCATTGGATTTCCACGGCTGCCATCTCATCTTCTATCAGGTGTCTGACAGCTGATGGATAAATGATGCTTTTGTCACATTCGTCACCCCTCCCTTGCCTTCTGCTCCTGGATGGCGATCACTCCGGAGCCAGCTGCAGTCTGATAGATAACGTCTGCCTATTTATGCTGGAAAAGCTTTATGGCGAGAGGGATTGAATCGTTGTGTGGCATCCATCAGCTAAAGGAGGCTGACAAAAAAAATACACAACCTCACATCCCGAATTCACAAATCCCTGCTCAAGCCGGAGCTATAACTTTTACAATTATCACAGGAAAGACTCCGCTTACAGCAAAGGACAAGTAGAAATATCCCCTATCCTCCAATATTCAGCCCAGAGAACATCGGCCAAATATCTCATTGTCATTGTAATGCCAGTGGGTGCACTCAAAAAGATTGCAGCTGCTACTAAGGCCGGTAAATCCTTTCATTTTTGGAAAAAAATTGGCTTTAAGCAGTTATTCTGCCCCAAAGCCAATATAAAGACTAATTCTAGGGCAAAGGAGAATCATACAATTCGAGGACTTGCAAAAAACTGTTCTGTTCTAGTGCTCTAATGTATAGCGCTGGGCTTGGTAAGTAGTGAGGAAGCTGAAGCCTCTTCGAATAGCTGATCGGCCTGGGGCCTGGGTGTTGGATCCCTGACGATCTTTATTGGATGACCTGACCTAAGTATAGGTCATCTATTAAGTAAACCTGGAAGAAAATGTTTAGGCCAAGGCTTCACGTAGTGAAATGCAGCAAAAAAAACACCTTGGCGGAGGCCTCATTGCAGAATGGCTACAAAAAGGAATAGGAAATATATTGGAGGTTCTTATACTTCTACCTTCTCTTCAATCCACTCCTGGCATTGGCTTAAGAAACCGCAGCAAAATCTGCAACAAAAAAGCTGCCGGTCTGTGCCGGTCACTACATTGGCTGCCTAGTCATTATAGAATAAAATATAAAGTTATCACCCTCATCCACAAGGCTCTCCATAATGCCACACCGCCATACATTTCTTCCCTCATCTCTGTCTACCGCCCAACCCGTGCTCTCCACTCACTCAATGACCTAACACTTACATCCTCTATTATCAGAACCTCCCACGCTCGTATACAAGACTTCTCCCGGGTTGCACCACTTCTCTGGAATGCTCTACCCCGGACAATCAGATTAACTCCCAATTTCTACAGCTTCAAGTGCAAACTAAAGACACATCAAGACAGACAGGCCTTGTGACAGGGGTCTTGAGTGCCCCATATGAATGGAGCGGCAGGTCAAATGTGGTCGCTTTATTCAGTTCTATGGCACTGCTGGAGATAACAATAAACTTCTCTTGATTTGTATACATGGGATCTAAGTCTATGCAAGACATCTGGAATGCATGGTCTAAAAATGGAGCTTTGACCACCATAAATACCTATATTTAAGCCACATCTAGTCTAGGCCCCACATTGCAGAAACACTTTTTTTTGGTTGCAGATTTTGTTGCAGTTTTTTGAGCCAAAGCAAGGATTGGATTGAGAAGAAGGTAGGAGTATAAGAACTTCCTATATATTTCCCATTCCTTTTGTAGCCATTCTTGGCTTTGGCTCAAAAAAGCAGCAAAATCTGCAACAAAAAAAGCTGCGTTTCTGCAACGTGGGGCTGAGGCTGATTGATCATGGCTTGTGTGCCAGAAAACAGCCATAAAAGCCATGACAAAAGTTGAAATCGTGTGCACAAGTCAAAATGAATACAGAAAAATTGCAACTTTTTGAGTTTCTAAATGTAGCCAAGCATAAAGCTTTACGAGCGCTCCCATTGAAGTGAATGGGAAGTGTTTAGAAGCGCTCGCGTGTACGGCTCGGAATGAGCCGAGCGCTTACGCCGTGTGAAGGGGTCCTTACAAAGTAATTGCTAGCTAAGATCCGGTTCACATCTACGTTCAGGTTTCTGTTCGGGGAGTCCGCTTGGGAACCCTCCAAATGAAAACCTTTCTGCATAAAAAAGGGGTTAACTAAGGCAACCTGCGGACTCCATAGACTATAATGGGGTCTGTGTGGTTTCTGCACAAATAATTTGGAAAGAAAAGTGCATATTTCATGCCGATAAGGGAATGGAATGGCCCGAACGCAGATATGAACTGGGCCTAACTCATGTTGCAGTCAACATTCCCCGTTAACCCATTAACATACATGTGGGTCTGGTCTGAATATTGTTCTGTATGGTCTCGAAAGCATAGTTGTACATTTTGTGTCTACTTTGTTATTCTATTTTACCTATTATAGTGAGATTATTGCAATCCGTTTCCTAAACATTTCATCAATGGCATGCAAACCTATTACCGTTTGTTGGATCGGGGCAAAAACTAAACCCAACTTCCCCGAAACAGGAGCATTTACTGGACACGCCCAGGGTGACTTCACAATACAGTATACAATGGCTGTACAATTGTAGCGCGTCCCTTGTAGTATTGCACAGAACATTTTGGCGCCTTATAAATAAATTAGAATTATAATAACATACAAGTGCCGCCTCGGGGACCAAATCTTTTATATTTTCATTGCTAAGCTGCAGAAGACTTTGATGTATAATGCTTGGCACTGTACGAATAAATCCTACTGTCCAAGTCCTTATTTGCCATTAAATGGGGACTCGCGAGAGCAGAAATATCGCTCTCCATGTAATTGAAAATATATTGAGCTGAAAGCACCAGGGAATTCCCTTAATCTTTCCGCAGTTTAAATACACATTGAAGATGCAAAAACCTAAGTATTGTGTTGAGGGTTTAGAAGACGTAAGACAATAATAAACCCAGCAGTGCCCATCTACCATCCTAATTTTAGAAATAGTTATCGAGATTGTTCGGGGAATTGTATATTTCAATCTTACAAAACTGAGAAATAGAAAGTTTAAAAGATATTTTATGGGATTCTGATATGGTTGACCTATTCTTAGGATCGATATCAGGTAAGTGGGAGCCGACTACCAACAAGGCGTCTGATGAGCGTGCATTATATACAGATCTACTTGGTTTAAAGGTTCAGTCCCATTCATTGTAAATCACGGGTCTGACAAGAACTGGCAGTATACAATGTATGGCGCTGTGCATGGTAAGTAGCTAAGAGGCCACAGAACTCATCCAAACAGCTAATGGGTGGGGGTCTCATAGGTCATCTGATATTAAGCCTATGATAGCTCATCAAGATCATAATCCCAGAAAACCCCTTTAATTAGACCTATCCCCAGTCCAGTTTGGAACCCATCCAAATGCAATGGCTGGCCAGGGGGCTTACCTAGGAGGGTTGGCATACATGTATCATGTCAGGATTCTCAATTTGGCTGCGTCACCTTTAAGGTTATCATCTTCCGCAGTTTCAGAAGTTCCCTGGGTTGATCTAATTGATCCATCTGCTGAGGAGAGCTATATAAGACCCCGGCCTCCTGACGCAGGGCTAAGTATTTGGCTGCTTACTTTCCCGCTTTGATTTTGGCCCTTGGCCTGTTTCTGGATTCCGCCTCCATCTTCCGATTTTCCCTAAGACGTCCTCTGCTGGCTTTGATCTGTAGGACTAATCTCCTATTCTAGTTCTACCCAGGTTATGGGGATAATGTCACTCCTTGAGGAGAGACCACTTTCTCAGGCATTGTGGAGTCTTACAAAAAGCCATTTTAGCTCCTCTAGGGGGATTATGGGAAAAATTCAAAGATCCAACCAGATCGAAACAGTGCTGTCCACAGCTGGGATACTGACTTGGAAAAATCCCACACCATTGCAGTAAAGGCTTGTTGGAAAGTTGGGCATGATGTTCAAGGGAGCTTCCCCTAGAGGGCAGCAAACAGAGGCACAGTTGCCCTATTTTTCCCATAGTTCTACCCAGTAAGTCAATTGTTGGGTTCTGGTTTTTGTTTCAGTTTTGCAGTGCATTTATTATTTGGACAGAGTCCTGTCTGGGGGTAATTCAGACTTTTTGATTCTGCTAAAGTCCATCCGGCCTCGGGGCGGGCTCTGGTGAAGGCGTCAGGGGATCTGTCCTGACTCGCAGTGCCGTGCTAATTCTACTGCTTACTGTTATCAGCCAGCTCCTGTCTTTGCTATTATTTGACCTTGCCTCTGAACCATAACATATCACAGGTGCTTTGCAACAAGCCGTTCTGCCTTGGCCACTGTATTAAGGACGGCTTCACATTACTAAGTCTGGGCCAGGAAACTTGGTCCATGGCCCAAAAGCAGCTCCAAATGACAGTGGCTCATTCCGGACAGAGTCTTTGCCCCCAAAAAAGGAAATCCTACGTATAACCATATACAATAGGCCGCCAACTCTCTAAGAAGGGGAACGGTAATGAAGTCCGTGTCTCAAGTCAGACGAGGACATTCTTATTTTCACAATCGCTATCATTGCCACATAACATTATAAGTTTTCTTATTAATAGACGTTAAGCCTGAAGGGGAAAAGCTCCTTTTCAATTATTTGCTTCAATAACTACTTGTGTATCCGCGCATTGCCTACTGTGGCGCTAATAATCTGGATGGAAGCATTTAGTGTAAATGAAAGTTTGAGCAGGTAGAAGAGACCGAGATGGATTATCCTAATTTAACATGCCTCGTCCATACACATATAGGAGCTCTGTCAGGTTTTTAATCTAAAGGAACATTTGCTAAAAGTAATTTATTGTTCCGTCACATTAAAGCAAAAATATGTATACACAGGAGCCAGCACAGATACCATAGGCCCGAACGCAACATTGCAGGGTTTTGTAGGAGCTCCGAGAATAGCCAAACCTTAAAGGGATTCTACCATTAAAACTTTTTTTTTGTGGATAGGACGTCGGAATAGCCTTTAGAAAGGCTATTCATCTCTTACCTTTAGACGGGGTCTCCGCCGCGCCGCTCCTCAGAAATACCGTTTTTTACCGGTATGCAAATGAGTTCTCTCGCAGCGATGGGGGCGGGCCCTGGTGCTCAAACAGTGATGAGGGTGTCCCCACCACTGCCAGAGAAGTGTCTCCAAGCGTCGCCTCCTTCTTCGTCCGGCGTGTCATCTTCAATGTCTTCTTCCAGCGCAGGCTCGTAACCTAGCAGAGCAAAGCAGACTGCGCTGGCGCACAGGTCACGGGAAAATGGCCGCTAACAATACTGCTTTCCCTTGACCCGTGCGCCTGCGCAGTCTGCTCTGTTCTGCTAGAAGTTACGAGCCTGTGCCAGAAGACATTGAAGATGACGCGGCGGACGAAGAAGAGGCTGCGCTTGGAGACCCTTCTCTGACAGCGGTGGGGAAGCCCTCATCGCTGTTTGAGCGCTGGGGCCCGCCCCCATCGCTGCAGGAAAACTCATTTGCATACTGGTAAAAACCGGTATTTTTAAGGAACGGCGCGGCGGAGACCACGTCTAAAGGTAAGAGATGAATAGCCTTTCTAAAGGCTATTCCGACGTCTTATCCACAAAAAAAAAAAGTTTTAATGGTAGAATCCCTTTAATACAGTATATAGAGGGGCTTATCCAGAAGGACGTCTTCCATGCCAGTCTTGAAATCTTGAGCTTGCACCTAATTTATGTACATGTTGTCACAAATTTGATGCACCCTCCAGGGTCCGTACACCTAAACAGAAATCTACGCCAGCTACTTGGTATAAATTTCTGGTGTCTTTTACTCTATTGGCGTAAATAATGATAAATCTCATGGGGCTAATGGTCTTGTCCACATCATACACCCCTTTCGTGAAAGTAGTGTATGGGACACAAAACTAAAAAAGTTGTAAATTTTTATGCAAACATTGTGAACACAATTTCAACTTTGGCTGGGAAAATTAGTCTGTGAATCAGCTGTATTTATTGGCCCAAAACTGGGTCACCTCAACCAATATGGTGGCTCCAGTTCAGCTGATCTAGGTTCGGCCTGGTGAATCTAGTCGATACACAGAGATATTTCTTCACCTGAACTCGACTGTGTGAAACCAGACTTAGGCTGAGGCCCCATGTTGTGGAAACGCAGCTTATTTTGTTGCAGATTTTGTTGCGGTTTTTAGAGCCAAAGTCAGGAGTGGATTGAGAAGAAGGTAGAAATATAATGACTTTATATGTATCTCCCATTCCACTTGGAGCCATTCTTGGCTTTGGCTTAAAAAAACGCAACAAAAAAAGCTGCATTTTCGCAACGTGGGGCCTCGGCCTAAGACTGCTAAAATGACTTTCCGAAGTGTCACGCCTGTTGCATCTATGTATACCAGTAAGGAGCTGTTTACTACACGCCATCCCTTTCTTTATCAACGTCCTTTTACAACATTACGAGTAGAAGTAACAGTGCCATTTTGCATAGTTGCCAACTTTCCTAAATTTGCCAAAACAGTCCTAAATTTTTGGAAACTATCTTTTTATCGTATCCTTTTAGTCTCCAAAACCTTGCCCCAAAATGGGGAGACTCACCATGTTTGGGGGCAGACCAGAGGAGGTTCAGAAGGGTTTGGGTTTGGGGGTTAAACGTCCCTATAGGACCAACTAAGAAACATGTCTGGATTAAGTTTTTGATGGGACCAAAAACCCTTCTGCTACATAAAATCTATTACAAAAAATATTACAAACTGTATATAGTGGGAAATGCAGAAGCTGCTCCTCATGAAACTTTGGGATGGCTTTACAAATCTATGTAATATGTACATTGATGGAAAGCAATAATAATAATAATAATAATAATAATAATAATAATCTCCTCATAATAATAATAATAATAATCTCTAATAATAATAATAATAATCTCTAATAATAATAATATCTAATAATAATAATAATAATAATCTCTAATAATAATAATAATAATCTCTAATAATAATAATAATAATAATAATCGGAGCCTTTCCTAGATTGCATCAGCTCATAAACTCATTTCATATCAGTCCTCACTCTGTGTATCTGTGTATCCATGATGATCCGCGCCGCACCGTACATTATACCGCACGCACCGCCGCGCAAACACTTTCATCTGTTACAAATCTTGTGTTTAATATATTTGCATGACAGCTAAGCGAATTATCATGTGTGGCGAGTGCTGGACTCGCTCCGCTATCTGACTCCGTGCACTTGTTCAGCTGGATTTGGTGACACTGAGCGGATACGTGATACGCACAATCCATTTCAGGCTTTAATACCAGGTAAACTGTGTCGACTGCTTTCTGTGTAGACTCACGTACGATTCACCAGTTACAACGCTTGGCAGTCGCCGACTATTATAAGTGGAAAGTAAATCAGACAAGTCAGAAATTCACAGATATAAAATATTTCATTCCATCCAGTGTAATGCCAGTCCCACACGCCATACAAAGACGTAAACACCCAGGACTATGGTCACTCCTAGGATAGTGTATGCGATAAAGTATCATGGGACCAAAATGAGCACATGTAGCAAAAATTCTATTTCATTTATACAGTAATATTTTTGCAGCTGTCTGCTTGTCCTAAGTGAGGAGTCAAAGATGTCTGTGCTGCAAACTTTACAGAAACAAGTCACAGCTGGAAGAAGCGGTCATGGAGGTCCAAAGGGAAGAGACGGGAATGCATACCTCCCAACTTTTGAACAACAGAAAGAGGGACAAAATGTGAAGTGCACAAATTTAGCCCCACCCACTTTTATGTTGACTCCGCCCTTTCTCTTTCATTTTTCATGTGCCCACACACAGTATAATCCTCCTACAGTCACCCGTACATTATATGTCCCCACATTGTAATGTCCCCCTTCCAACTGCCTCACAGTATTAAGTCCCTCTCCTGGTGCCACAGTTTAAACATGAAACTGGATCAGCTGGAGGGGGACATTAGCAATGGGGGTAGTTGGAGGGGGCAATAAATAAATGGCAGATGAAGTGGGACATTAAACGGTGGGCAACTAGAAGCAGACATTAAACCGTTGTGGCAGCTGGAGGGTGACATTAAACTGGGGGCAACTAGAGGCAGACAGGTCCCCCTCCAGCTCCTCCCACGGTTTAATGCTCTGCTCCAGTTGTCCCCCAGTTTAAGTGCCCCCTTTATCTGCTCCATTTCATGTCCCCCCTCCATCTCTGCCCCCAATATAATGACAAACACACACAGACACACACACACACACACACACACACACACACACACACAGACACTCTCTCTCTCTCTCTCTCTCCATCCTGCATCTCAGATTCCCCCTCCCTTCTCAGTACCTTACGCGGATCTCTTCTCTCTTCACTGCCCAGGACACTGACACGCCCACCTAGTCACGTGATCGTGTGATGTCACACAAGGTCCCTGAACCATAGTAAAGTGTTCCTCCGATCACCGCAGCCTATTCTCTGTTATAAGAGCAGGCAGAGGAATGATTGATCAGTAAGTCATTAACGGGACATAGCAGGACATGTAGGGAGCTGCGCGGGACGGCGGGACAGGGGTAGGAAAGCGTGAGTGTTCCACGGAAATCGGGATGGTTGGGCGGTATGGGAAAATGTGAGCAGACGTCTCCTGTAAGTAACAAGATGTTACTGCCTTGTATTCACTGTAATGTTACCACCCGCAACCTTTCACTTCTACCAGATCAGGAATGAATGAGAAAACCAACCCGCACAACCATTGCAAGTCTATTCAGGGAGGAGATCAATCCCTGTATGTAAGGACAATAGTGAAGCATAAAATACTACAATATGTGGAAGAACACAAGGCTCGAACATAAGCCTCAAACTCTGATTGATATGTCAGGGCTAAACAATCCCTTATTATTCCATTTCACTCAAAATACAGTACTTTTCCATGTTATTATCTATATTAAAAAAAAAATCCTAAAAATACTGCAGTTCTGACTCTGACCACTAAGCCATATAATATGCTGAGACTTCCTGTTTTGTGTAGGTTTCTTTGCAGCAGTTCCCTCACTTTTCGGCACAGTTATTATGTTCTGTATATGTAGATAAGACAGAATCCACCAGTCACCATAGATGACGGTCGCAGCTTATCTCGGCCCCTCTCTATACAATGACCTATGCAGGAAGAAAACTCTACCAGACCATTGCGTCTATGGCCCATAGTCCACCTAAACTATTAGGCCCCCCCCCATATAACGTTACTTATTTTTAGTGTGTTATCTACAATTGTGGATAGTATACGGACCCATTCTTTTCTATGGCTACATAGCTTTTACTGATCAGTGCCCGGGCCGTAGACGCTATCTGCATATTATAGAGCAGGTCCTATCCTTGTCCATATTCACGACACAGACACATAGACACAAGTGTGAAGGAACAGCAGAGTACAAAACCTGCAGCACAAGACGCTTTGCATTGCATGTTTTTTCTGCAGTCTGTATATAGGGCTAGTTTTTGCTTTGGGATTTGACCTCATCCACTACACTGTCACTGTATATTGTAAGGGGTTGGACATCTCCGATTCCATCTTGTCTAACCCGCTGTGATTCTGATTCGTGTGTCCTGGCCTAATAGAATAAAAATGACAAGAAAAACCGGAAAACTTTTCACGGCAGCAGCGTCTTGCTTTTGCCATGGTGTCAGTACAGGGGCTGCATAGAACAAGACACCAAAACACTGCCCCTCTTTTTGGTCCTCATTGCCCCCTATGGTACTCTACGTTCCGCTTTTTAGGGCCATAAGAGTAGGATGTAACAGGTGCCGTATGGGATCCTAAAACACATCTGCACTATGGCCAAGGTTTTTCTCCTCTCGCTTGATTTGGGATATTTCCGATCTTGGCTTTGGAATCCGCTCTTGTACGGACGATCAATGTGACTATATAATTTGGAGACGCTGCATTTGGTACCCCTCCCCCTGCCCTTGGAGTGATCGCATGCACATCACATTAGGATGACATGTTCAGAACTAGGAAAGGACATTGTCCTCCGCCATATCAGACACTTAGTGCATTACCTTGATATATGAAGCCCATTACATTTGTTTTAAGGGGGACGTAATAATTTTCCTCCATATTAAATGACTAAATTATTATGGTGTGTTGATGAAAACATATTAGACATTTACTTGCTTCTGCCTGAGAGTTATTACCTGGATGTGAGCCAGGCCTAGTGAGCGGCCCAGGAATGGCACGGCGGTGCTGTACTGCCCCCTAGTGGGACTCGTGGGGTACTGAATGTCCAACTGTAGATTCTTAACACAGATTTTTTAGTATAAATTGATCTTTAATCAATTAATTGCAGAGATCTATAGCCAGTGGATCTGCAAAGCAAGTCCCAGCATGGCTTAAATACTCTGCACTGCCAAAACAGGCTGGGGCTTAGTTTTTTTTATTCTGTTTATGAACCAGGAAGACCTGGATAATTGCAGACAAAATTTGCATTGAATAGGAAAATTTGCATTGAAATGTATAGAATTGCGAAACGTATAATGTCCAAAGGTACATGTACAAAGGCAGCAACAGATTGGAGCTGACTCATTGAGGTTTATGGAAGAATTTTATAGACATAGTCTGCGCGGGGAGGGGGAATAGCGTGACATCATATATTGTTGTAGATGCAATGATGGGTCAGGGGTGTTATCTATAGAGGCGTTAGCTACTATTTTAATCTTGTCTGCGATGTAAATGAGGTGACAGCTGCATACCTCCCAACCGTCCCGGATTCTGTGGCACATTCCCAGATTCCGTGTTGTGTCCCAGTCGGCAGGAGGTATGTCCCGGTTTCAACTCATCTCAGTCCTCCGGCCCCTGGAGCTGTAGGCACGATGTGATGATGTCACTCACATCACAAATACGGCTGCATGACTGAGTGTGCACAGAGCAGGGGGGGGGGACAAGGAAAGGTGAGAATCAGTGTTTTGTATGTTAAATTTTGAGGGCAAATTGAGGGGGAACGTGATGAAACAGGCACATGAAACTAGGGGCAGATGAAGGGGGGCAGATTGAGGAGTACAATAAACTGGTGGCAGAGATGGAAGGGGAACATTAACTGGGGCAGATAAAGGGGGGGCATGAAACTGGGGCACATGTAGAGGGGACATTAAATTGGGGCAGACAAAGGGGGGACATGAAACTGGGAGCAGAGATGGAGGTGGACATGAAGGTGAAGTAGATGAAGGGTCCACTTAAACTGGTGTGGGGAATTAAGGGGGACATTAAACTGGGGACAACTGGAGGAAGGCATTAAACCATGGGAGTAGTTGAAGGGGGAATAGTTGCCCCCAGTTTAATGTCCCCTTCCAGCTGCCCAAGTTTAATGTCCCCCTCTAGTTGCCCCCAGTTTATGTTTCCTGTTCTACGAAAGTTTGCAAGTATGCAGCTGCAAATAAACCCTACAGAGTTCACAAGTGTCAGTCTATTAGGCTTAGTGGCTAGAGTGAAAATTGCAAGACTTTTTTAACATGGATTTTTTTTTTAATTCTTAAAACGTATGTTTGACATGAAAACTTGGTTAAAAATAGTCCATTTTCTGATGGCACTTTCCCTTTAATGCTAATAAATACATAGCGACTTGTAGCGGCCCAAAATTAAGATTGCGAATGTCATGTTACCAGTCACAGGTTGGTCGTGAAGTCCAGCAGGTTTGGTTTTTTTTGCCGATTTTCTGGTTGTGACTGGATCAACCCAATCACATTCTCGACCAATAGTCGCAATGTAGTAGCGGGACATTGTGACTTTATATTGTGTGAATTCAAGACTCTCTGTAGCCCTAATAGACAACTGGTAGCCAAGATGACTTAAAGTGAGTCACCAGAATCCAACATAGCCAATGGAAAGCACCAATACATTCAGGTGACCCTAACCTATCCGTCTGCAGGGTTGGGTTGATATTCTGGGTTCTGGTAACAAATTCCCTTTAATATTGTTCAATTTGCCATTCTACGCTTACTAAAATTCCCAACCACTAAACCTAAAAATCCCTGTATCACTGCACAATCCTTCCAAGACACAAGAAACAAATATGAAGCAATAGATCTTGAAGCCGTACAATCCTCCAGACCCATAGCTGCCTGCACTGATATCGGCATAGAGATGTCTTATAAACCCAAATGTTTTCTAGCTGCGAGCTACATCGGTATGAAAGCCGCCCCATTGTCCCCAGTCACATGCCGCCTCCTGTAGGGACCGCGCTTTGTTTTACTGCTGCATAAATTATAGGAGAACAATCCTCCGGTTATTGGTTTCTGAACTGATGTGCAGCCTCAGCAACACAGAGGAAAAACTGCTTCTTTGTCAAGTCGTGGCGAAAACATTTCGCTTTCCATCGCAGTTAAGGTGGCTTTATGAGCCAGCAGCAGACGGACGGATGCAAAATCACGGCTGAAAAATAACGTATACGTATACGTGCCAGATTACGCGGCATCGTGTGAACGCACCCTGGCTAATAGCTGTCACTGTCTCCTTTAGGCTGAGGCGCCACGTTGTGGAAACGCAGTTTTTGTTGCAAATTTTGCTGCGTTTTTTGGAGCCAAAGCCAAGAATGGCTACAAAGGAATGGCTTCAAACTTCCGGTCAGGCCTCGGGCAGAGCCGACTGCGCATGCTCGCGGTAATTTTCCTGTGTAAGCGGCCATTTTCTTGTGGCTGCTTACACAGTAAGCTGGGATAAGCAGCCACAAGAAAATGGCTGCGGGCATGTGCAGTTTGCTCTTCCCGAGGCCTAGAAGTTTGAAGCCAGTGCCGGAAGAAGACAAAGGGAGAGAAGAAGATGGAGGCGTCGCTGGAAAGTTCTCTCACAGCATTGGTGAACTCATTTACATACCGACAAAAACCAGGATTTCTACCGACTGGCGGCGCGGAGAAGACATCTAAAGGTAGGAGAAGAATAGCCTTTCTTGAGGCTTTTCTTACATGTCAACGAAAAAAATATCATTTTAATGATTGAATCCTTGCAAGTCAGTATTCCCTAGCGTCTGTAGTGCGTGATGCTGCTGTCTACACTTTCCGCAGCCCAGAACGCCAGCGACTTCCCTGATCCTCGAGCTCCCAGCATCAGTCTGCTCTTGTAAAATGACGTCATTGTTGTGAAGGTTATTTGATACCTTATCTGTGCCGTGACCTCAGCTGGTCAGCAAATAAAGGAATCTGCACAATGATCACACTTAGTCATTGTTGTGGCCTCAGGCATTTCTACAAGCACACGTATAGGTGTATAGGTTTTCGCATGTCCTTGGCGAGACCTAAAAGATAAGTCCATATTCATTTTTCCACTTTCGGTGTTTATTGCCTGTTAAAATCAACACCAAATCCATGTCTCATTATTCTCAAGGGGAATCCACTTTTCCCAAACCAATATGAAATCTCTATCCATTTATTCCTCATGGGAATCCACAAGTCATCAATTTTTTTTATTCTGTACTTATATTGGGTTGGGTTTCCACCTTCAGGTTTTTCGTCGCCGTTGCGTAGAAATCCTGGTTTTCGCCAGTATGCAAATAAGTTCTCTCGCAGTACTGGGGGTGGGCCCCAGCGCTCAAACAGCACTGGGGGTGTCCCCAATGCTACGAGAGAATTCTCCAGCGCCACCTCCATCATATTCTGGATTGGCCTCTTCACGCGTCTTCTTCCGGGGGTTGGCTTCAAAGTTCTAGGCCTCGGGCAAAGCCAACTGCGCATGCCCGCCGGCCACAAGAAAATGGCCGCTTACACAGTATTGTAAGCTGCTATTTTCTTGTGGCTGGCAGGCATGCACAGTCGGCTGTTCGAGGTCTAGAAGTTTGAAGCCACTGCTGGAAGAAGACGCGAAGGAGACCCATTCCTGAAGAACATGGAGGCAGCGCTGGAGAGTTCTCTCGTAGCATTGAGGACATCCCCAGTGCTGTTTGAACGCTGGGGCCCACCCCCAGTGCTGCATGAGAACTCATTTGCATACTGGCGAAATCTGATATTTCTATGGAATGGCAGCGTGGAGAAGACATCTAAAGGTAGGAGAAAAATTGCCTTTCTTCAGGCTATTCATACGTGTGATCGAGAAAATATTCGATTTTAATGGTAGAATCCCTTTAAAACCAGCAGAGAGAAAAGTCCTGCAAGGATTTTATGTGGACTCTCTTACCAAGACTGCAGGTGTGAATCCAGCCTAAGTCTACGCATTGTGAATATTCCACAATTTTTGTGATGTTTTGTCTTCTGTTACCAGTTTCTTAGAATTGTAATCCCTTAAGCTACAATAGTGAAGTCTAAAATTATTTTAGCAGAAATCCCCAGCGAAATGACCTGATGGAGGAATTGTCTGGTTTATTGAGCAGCCTGGGTGGGAGAAGAAGCCGAGCATAAAGCGACTGAGCCGCCGCCATTATAAAATCCTAAGGAACGTTGCAGTTGTGTGCACGGGCAAGTCTCGGCAGGGACGGCCATCCTGTCATCTCCTCTATTGTCGGTGCCTTTCACACTACGTGGATTACTCATCTTGTACACACTCCTTGCACACCGCTGAGGAGCTCACTACCCGAATGGCAGCCATGATCAAGATAGTAGGAAGGCTGTGTACAAAAGACGAGGGCGCTCGGTTATGTATTATACATTAAAAGGATTAGCACTTCACTTCTGTTAGCGATTCCTTTAATGGGTTCCCTTGGAATATAGAAGTAATATGAAAAATATGTTTCCCCCAAAGACAAAGAAGACCTTGCATTGTCCTTCTCTGTCAGGTTGCTGTTTCTTCTGCATAAAAGTGAATTTTGGCTTTCATTGGGTTAGTTTAGGGCAAATCTACTAGTCATACACTGATGTGCTTCTCTTACATTTCTGGACTAGCCATCATGGTTGCCACCCAGGTTTTCCTATAACAAATGCAGCACAAGGCAGAATAGAATTTTATCAACTTGAGCTTTTACAGGGATTGTAACACAACATTACGTCCTGAAGATCCAGTTTCTTACACCCGTGACAAACAGTAGCCACTGGCTGTACAACGGTCAAATGTGGGATATTCCATGCTGGCCTATCAGATGAATGGCCAACTATGTAATATATGGATGGCTGACCCCTGCCAGAGGAAGAAATTGGGAAAACCTTCAGCATCATTCACGGCCAAGTACACCATATACAGAACTATCCTGCTTCCAAAGAACGATGACTCCTTCACTCAGCAGGTCAAAGGGGTGCAGGAAGCCGGACCCCCACAGATCGATATATTGATGAACTATCCTAAGGTTGATCATCTATATTAAAGTCCTGTAAAATTCCTTTAACAAGGACCTTTAATCCACCTTCACCTTCCTGCATCTCCACTGATTCTGTCATAGTTGGAATTTTTTCTCTAGCCCCTACCATTCCCGAGCAATCGCTGCTGTTAGTTTCAACACCCAATATGCTAATTAGACTATCTACTGTCAGGTGGGTGGAGCCTGAGCTGCAGCAGATAATCAGGGACCTCTCACCTGACAAATAGGATAGTGGGAGCTGAAAACAACAGAAATGATTGCTGAGGAATGGTGGGGATTAGAGGAAAATTTCCAAATACACCAGAATCGGTGGAGCGACACCTATTGAAGTGCAAAGAGTTGGAGGTGGTGAAAAAAGAGTGGATCATAGGGACTACCGTTATATACATATGCCCCTTGCTCGACTGAAGATATATAGATGGCATCCCCCTCCTGTATCTCTTGTCAGCTCCAGTATATTACATGGCCAGGCCAATATGATAAGATATAGGACCTGCAGAGAGATTTGTTTCTTTCTATTAATGTAGAGGACGTACAAAACCCAAACCGTCTTGAAGGCGCATACTAATACAGTGTAAATAAACAGCCAGATATTAGGGACTACATCCCTAATAACCCCATCCTCACCCAACACACCAGATCAAATGTTTCCCATTACAAAACTATTGATGCAAATATTACAACGTTGGAGGAAATGGCCCCCAAAGCAAGCCTGTGGGAAAGATGGTGGTTCCCAGGGTTTCCAGCCAGCGGCCATCTAATTTCCTGGCATCGCCTCGAATTTTTCCCAGTGCCAGCTTTCCTGGAATTTTAGACCTATGAGCTGTGATTTCCGAATTGACGGAACGTTACTATATATACGCAGATATATGGCCGCGCTCATTTCACGTATACATAGTTAATTACTTATGCGCATGAAGCATATTCCACTTCTATTGAGTTTCCAAGCTATTGTTTGGATTCTTGACTACTTGGCTGAGATTTTCAATTACATATTCATGCAAACTCATCCGACTGCTGCAGTCACCCAGAATTAATATATTTTACAATGAACAAGGGAAAGCGTCACTTAATGCTCGCCCAGGCTTGAAATGTCCTATTAAATACAGTTTAACCCAATTTAGCTTTCAATACACAACAGTGCACCGGAGATGACCACAATGAAGATATGCCAGAAATAGGGCAAGATTTCGCTGCGCGTTGCGTTATTTTTTTATTGCATGTACACCATATAGTATACATCTATCTATATACATATAAAGAACATATACACACAAATATATATATACAGTCTGGCCATGAAACAACATACAAAGCCCATATCAGTCATGGTAAAGCTCAACACACTCCCCATGTGACGTCACCTTTCAGAGGAACATTTGGTCACCCTCATACGCATAAGGTAATGTCCTCAGTTGACTTTCCTCCTATGTATACAGGGCTTGCAGATCCCACTTCAATAAACCAGTGCCTATAGCAACCTAATGAGCAGATTACTTGCTGCTCCGAGGCACCTTTTGACCCTGGTCAATGACCTGAATTCTTTGGTGACATCACTAACCCAGTTGTGCTGATATCACTAGTCTCTGCTGGGTAGACAAGGTTATTCTCAAGGTCATATAGTTGTAACATGCTCAATGTATACATAGCATTTGTAAAAACAGCTTAAGGTTGGGTTCACATCTGTGCTCGGATCCCATTCGCCCATTCCGTCCCCATTTCTGCATTTTTCGGAGGGAAACACAGTGGTCCTCAATATAGTCTATGAGGTCCATGGGTGGGTAAACCCTTTTTAAGCAGATTGGGTTTCTGTTCTTTGGTTCCTCAAGCAGATCCAAAGAACGGAAACCCAAGCATAGGTGTGAACCCGGGGTAACCATAAAGCAGTTCCAGTGAGTTTTTCCAATTACCATAAACCCTAGTAGGGTTGACCACAACAGACTTAAGATCAGAATTTAGCTGATATCTCAACCATTTTAGACAATCCAATCCAACAAAGCCAACAAATTCCAGCTTTTCTTCGACATACATTTTAGAAACTCCTCACCACAACATAAAACCATCAGAAGAGCGCAATTCTTTATAGTTTTAGAAAAATCTCGGTTACTTACCCACACCAACACTGTTTTCGAATAAAAAGACAAAGTTTGGATCCTCTCCATTGACTGACGGCAGAGCTGACTTTTTTTTGGACGATGGTATTGCCATGGTGAATTAAGAAAAAAATTTCCCAAGTTTTTGTATAATCCAACCAGGATAATCCTTCAGTAAAGCTTGTGCCAGCTTCCAGATAGTTCTTCACTAACAATCCAACGTTATAGAAACCTGATCCGTCCCCTGTGCTTTGTTTCCACAAGGTGTTGAGAATCTTGTGCTTGGAATGTTTTTCTTCTCTCACATTCCCATGTCTAAGGCGGTCATGGTGAACCAGAGATCATCCCACCTACACGTACTGCCGTGGAGAAGATCAGGTATGAGCTTAGTTCTTGCCCCCTATAGACAATTGTTTACGACCTGTCTCCAGATGACTATGTCTGTACTAATGACTGTCTCAGATCTATATCTTCACCCTGTCAAGGTAAAAGAACTCCGTTTAGGAAGTCATTATGATCTTACAGATAACAATAACATTTTTGTAAGAAGAAAAAAAAAACAACTGAACCACAATTTTCTTATTTACCGGTAATTTACTATTATCAGGAAAATATATTGGTCATCATTTGTACAGAATGTCTCCAAAAATATGGATTTATCTTTCACTTCATTAGAAACATCCATACATGGTTCTGTCCATTATCCTAAAATAAGGAGCTTCCTCCAACTCAATATGGAGATAACCAAGTTCTTCATCTTCCCCCATCTCGTTCAGCCCCACTACCTGACCTGTCAATTAGAGTTAATGGTTCCACAGTCTCACATACTCACTGCCTAGGGCTATCCTTTGATTCTGTTGTGCGTCAAACCACACATCCAAGCCCTCAACACTTAGTGACACCTCTAACTCAAAGAACATTTATTGAATCCATTCTTGCTTCAAAGGTGAGTCTACAAATATGCTAGTCATGGCCTCCCACTTTAACTACTGCTACAGATGTGGCCTCCTAGCTTATGTTCTCAACTCAATGGTCAACTCTCAACTCCAATGGTCCCTCAACTCAGCTGCCTTGTTAATCCAACTCTTCCCTCATTTTTCACCGTCTTTTTCCTTGACTACCCATTGTCCGGGGAATAGAATTACAAATTTCAAAGCTGGCATACAAAGCCATCCACATCTTGTCCCTTCTGTAAATCTCTGATCTAATCTCATGCTCATCTCCCTAAACGTAATATCCAATCCCCACATGACCTCCTTCTTCGATCTTCATACAATCACCTTCAAGATTTCTCCCATACATCTCCTCTTTAACTCACTATTGAAATATACAGTATATGATAGTTTTCAGCAAAGACTTAAAATTCTGGCACTTTTTTAGTGCACCCTGTGTTCCATATTGAGCCTTGTTCCCTGTTTTCACAAGCCATGACCCTTTCTCAATAAGCTACACCCACTTATCACATAAGGCACACTTAGAAATGAAGCGGAAAGAAAGTACACCCGTGTACACCAGATTTTTTGGCACACTTTCATTCATTGATCATCCCAACTGGTTTCATTTTATGGGTCTAAACGTACCGACAAGAGTTAGCTCATGTATTTCCCGATAACACTTGCTCTTAGTCTTGTGTTGTCACTCGCATCAGATAAACCTTGTATGTGGTTCTAGACCTGGTGACTCAGATATTTATTGGATCTATGTAATGCTGAATGTTCTCTGTTATCTATAAATACTGGTGGAATTTATTAAGACTTGGGTTTCCAATAACAGCTTTAAGAAAGGCCCCAATTGGTGCAAGACATGCCTGAGTTATCAAGAGGCACCTGCCTTAATAAATCAGGTGCCAGCTAGGGTTGAGACGATCTTGAGATCTCAGGATCAATATTAAAATCCGATTTCCGATCATTTTCCAGCCGATCGCGATCGTGAACTATGCTCCATTAGGATCTGATCTTTCCCGATCCCGATCGCTCAACCCTAATTGTATATTATATATACAGTAGGGTTGAGCCGATCTAGAGATTTTAAAATCCGATTTTCAATCATTTTCCAGCCGATCCCAATCATGAAATTTGTTCAGTCGCCGATCGGGATCCAATCTTTCCCGATCTTGATCGCTCAACCCCACTTGTATATTATACATACAGTGGGGTTGAGACGATCTTGAGATTTCAAAATCCTATTTTAAATCATTTTCCAGCTGTTCCCGATCGTGAAATTTGCTCAATTGCCGATCGGGATCCAATCTTTCCCGATCCAGATCGCTCAACCCTAGTGCCAGCACATGCACCAGACTGGCGTAGACTTCCTTTATAACTCATGCCAGTTTTATGGGGTGATTTATTATAGATATGTCGGGTTAAGGCATCCAGCCCCAACTCGCCATACTCTCCGCCCCATTCTTGCAAAAATTGGGGATCTAGGCACAGAATGGAGGATGTGTTGAACAAGAAAGGACCATGCACCAAAAACGTACCACATTGACACCCATCTAGTAGATGGGTTGATATATTTCCCCTATTACGCTCCAGTATCTCCAGCCACACTAGTGGTCCAGCTGGAGGGATCTTCAGGTGGACACTTGGGTCTGGAGGTTTTTACTTGACCTTCGTAATAAAGTATGCAATGGATTATAGGATGGCAGGATAACAAGCCTGGTATGACATTTCCAGTAAGATGTCCCTATAACTGACTCACCTACATAATACATCAAACATAAAAATAACACAATACCTACATAATATATCAAATCTAAGTCTTCAGCATGTACTGGAGTGACCTTCCAAAGCAACAACGGAGTCCGCGCCTCGGATTAATTTAATTGTGCGAGTATATTATTATAACTAAAAGCCGCACATGTCTGCCAGAACAGAACATGCAATTACATTTTATTGAAAGTGTTTAGCAGGAACGTTCCCTCCATGTTCGCTGGACGGGATTGGTTTTGTCAAACGCGGCAGTGAGAATGTTCTTGTTAAATTAGAAGGCCTTCGTTTCTGCATGGTTAATTATATGTTAGGAAGCGGCAGAAAGTCATGTCAGCGTATTTCACAAGACGTACCAGTCGTGCAAAATTATATTGTCAAAAGCATGGAGCTCAGTGTGACCTAAAATATTAATGACTCTCTTAGTATTCTGTAGGGGACACACGCAGCCCTTTATTTAATCAATGCAGCAAATTAAAGGGGTTTTCTGAGGGTAAATAAAAGGTTTTATTTTTTTTTAACCAAAAATAGCCCCAGTCTAGATTGTGTCTGGGATATAATGACAATGCAGTCCCTGAGGTGAGATCTAATGGACATGACGTAATGCAGTAGACATCAAGATCCATTGTACAGATTGTATTAACTCACACTTCCGTAGTGATGCCAACACTAAGGCCCCATGCACATACACGTTGGACACAGAACAAGAGCCCTGACTGCCGATTAGCTGAACAGACCCAGCCAAAGTGTTACTGGTAGACATAGTAACCTTACAGTCATGTGGCAAATGCAGATGCCATACAGATTCTCTGAACGGATTTGTATGAAATTCGGCACATAGATAGTCTGTAACCTCGATTAACACATAGGCTACTTTTTATCCCAGTAAATTACATGGCTTCACAACTGTTATGAATTTATGTTCACATACTATATTACACTGCTCTTGGCAGTAGGACTGTCAGCTAATTTCACTTTGCTGATAAAGTCGGGTCTATTATCTCTCTATGTAAACACACAGATAACACTGAGTCCATTGTGTAAAAGTATTTGCATATTATCTGAACTTCTACAGGCAGATGGGAAAACCCCATTAATTCAAATTGGCAGTTTGCCAATTTTAAACATGCCGGGAAAAAGAAAATCTAATTTGTTGCAAAGCTCTAAAACAACGAGAGCTATGAAGGAAGGCAGAAGTCACAGAGTTCTCCTCAAGCGCAGCTCAGGGGAGATTATCAACGCCAACAACACATGCATAATATGGTGTCCCAATGAGCTGCCGGAACAATCACAGGAACGTGCGAGGAACAAGTTCAGCAGCAGAACAGCTTTAGAGCTGCCAAAACGCCGGAGCAGGCAAACTATCGACGGCAGCAAATTGCTGAATATAGGCGGATCATCGACGTCAACAACCTGCAGATGAATTCGCAGGCAAAGGCTAGTGAATATATAATTTTTTCAACCAATTTCATTGTAAATAAGATATTTTTAATTTCCTTCCTTCTCTTTTCTTGTTTCAGACCACTCACCCTTCTTGAGGGTGAGGAAACCCTCCACTTAAAAAACCCTTTCAAGAAATAAAATAAAATATAAAATAATTTTGTAGAATCATCCACAGTACGTGGTGAGTTCAGATTTTCCGTGTTTCTCATGTCTATGCTGCTATACTGTATAAGCCAAGACGGTTTGGCTTTGCCAGTCTGGCCTTGTCTTCAGATCCTTGCCTTGCTCTTGCCTCCAGCACAGGAGATGCAAGATCTGCAAATCTGTCTTTATAGAATGCCAACGGAACTTAGCAAATAAGCTTATACATTCCATCCTACCTTCCTCCAATCGTACACTGCCAGACAATATCATTGGTGGCCAGATCTTACAATCCGATTCCTCACATTCATGATTGCTCATGTGATCTTTTGTCCCCCATTATGCTTAAAAAGTGAAATACATGAGTGCACAAACAATGGATAAGACAGCAAATGATCATTTGTTCATTTATCGCTGGTAATTGACATGTCTACTTGAGGCATGTGCACTCATTTGCCCCCTTGCTAGACTATCCGATGACATCACAGGGGTTTTTCCAAATGTTTGTTTTTTTATGGTCTATTCTTAGGATCTGATCAGTGGAGGGATGACAGCTGGCCCCCACGTGAATCATCTGCTTGGGGCTGTGCTATAAAAATCCACCACCGACCACCTCAAACTATCTGCAAAAAACTGTATGGACTATGTTGTAACATGCCTGGTCCATGTTCGGCCATTCAATTGAAGGTATGGAGGTATGGCAGAATGGGACTTAATCTGGCAACAACTGTTGGAGAAGTCCAAGAACTGGACCCAGTGGCGTAACTAGGAATGGCGGGGCCCCGTGGCGTACTTTTGACATGGCCCCCCCCCACTGGACCGACACCGAAGACCTCGACCGACCCCCTCCTACGCATTTCTGCGTGTTCTATTATGCCCCATAGTGGCCCATTAACACAGTATTATCCCCCATAGTGGCCCCTGCACACAGTATTATCCCCCATAGTGGCCCCTGCACACAGTATTATCTCCCATAGTGGCCCCTGTACACAGTATTATCCCCCATAGTGGCCCCTACACACAGTATTATGTCCCATAGTGGCCCCTGCACACAGTATTATCCCCCATAGTGGCCCCTGCACACAGTATTATCTCCCATAGTGGCCCCTGTACACAGTATTATCCCCCATAGTGGCCCCTACACACAGTATTATCTCCTATAGTGGCCCCTGTACACAGTATTATCCCCCATAGTGGCCCCTGAACACAGTATTATCCCCCATAGTGGCCCCTGCACACAGTATTATCCTCCATAGTGGCCCCTGCACACAGTATTATCCTCCATAGTGGCCCCTGCACACAGTATTATCCTCCATAGGGGCCCCTGCACAAAGTATTATGTCCCATAGTGTCCCCTGCACACAGTATTATCCTCCATAGTGGCCCCTGCACACAGTATTATGTCCCATAGTGGCTCCTGCACAAAGTATTATGTCCCATAGTGTCCCCTGCACACAGTATTATCCCCCATAGTGGCCCCTGCACACAGTATTATCCCCCATAGTGGCTCCTGCACACAGTATTATGCCCCATAGTGGCCCCTGCACACAGTATTATCCCCCATAGTGGCCCCTGCACACAGTATTATCTCCCATAGTGGCTCCTGCACACAGTATTATCCCCCATAGTGGCCCCTACACACAGTATTATGTCCCACTGTGGACACCCATAAACAATTATTATACTCTGGGGTCTTTTCAGACCCCAGAGTATAATAATCGTAGACCCGGGGAATAAAAACATAAAAAACTACTGTTACTTACCTGTCCCCCGGCTCCTACGCAGTCTTCTCCGCTGCCGTCCTTGTACAAAGACGTCGGATGTCACATGACCCGGGACGTAGGCCGGGTTCATGTGACGTCAGAGACTTCAGAAAGGATGTCAGGAAGGAGGCCTGGCAGGATCGTGGAGAGGTAAGTAACATGTTTTTTTATGTTTCTTACCTCTCCTGGTCCGCCAATCATTATACTCAGGGGTCCGAAAAGACCTCCAAGTATAATAATAGCACCGGTAGCAGCTGTCACCGGGCCCCTAATGTCCCGGGTCCTGTGGCAGCTGCCTCCGCGGTAGTTACGCCACTGGCTGGACCCATAGTAGATGGCAGCCATGGCCTTCTGGAGACAAGAGGTTGTCTTCACGACAACACTAATTCAATCAAATGCCATCATTTAGGATTAGACTTAGATTATAATGTGAGAGATTACAGTGTGAGCAGAACATGTTGCGTCTATGTAAGTAACCATAAGAATAAAGCAAAACATCTAGAAAATGTACAGTTATGTTAGTGAAATTTTTATTCCCCGCTCTCAATACGGGATAAAGGAGCTTCTAGGGAACGTTACACTCACTCCACATAGTTCACTCCTAGGAAAGGAAATCAACACAAGTCTTTGCTTGTCCTGAAACACATCACCTAACCAAACAAAGAGAATGTTCTTGTGGGATTCTAAAAGTACCAAGCAATGACGTATGTACAGAAATCATCCACATACAATGAGAAGTTTCCGTGATGAAGAAATAAGACAGTTTGTGATTTATTAAAAAGGCAATCCCACATTTACACAAAGACGGACACATTCTCACTTACATTCTTCTACTGTTATACGTGATGCCAAAGGTTTGTCATGGCCATTCTTATTATTAAGAGGATTCTATTTTTTTCACTAATGTAGATTGTGAGTCCCATATAGGTATCAGTATGTCTTTAGAGTACGGGAGGAATTCCATGCAAACATGGGGAGAACATACAAACTCCTCGCAGATGTTGTCCTTGGCAGTATTCGAACCCAGGACTCCAGCACTACAAGGCTAACCACCATGTTGCCCCAAAGAGGTTGCTATTCTATTCTCACCGTTCCCCACTCCAGTGCTGTCCTGTCTTTGACCATGCTCAAGTCTTTACCTCAGGGTTCTACTCTGGATCTGTTTCTCTACGTTCCAGTCCCTGTGATCTCAGTCCTGTCCTGGCTCTACGTTCCAGTCCTATGATCTCAGTCCTGTCCTAGCTCTACGTTCCAGTCCTTGTGATCTCAGTCCTGTCCTGACTGTACATTCCAGTCCTGTGAACTCAGTCCTGTCCTGGCTCTACGTTCCAGTCATGTGATCTCAGTCCTGTCCTGACTGTACATTCCAGTCCTGTGAACGCAGTCCTGTCCTGGCTCTACGTTCCAGTCCTGTGATCTCAGTCCTGTCCTGGCTGTACGTTCCAGTCCTGTGATCTCAGTCCTGTCCTGGCTCTATGTTCCAGTCCCTGTGATCTCAGTCCTGTCCTGGCTCTATGTTCTAGTCCTGTGATCTCAGTCCTGTCCTAGCTCTACGTTCCAGTCCTTGTGATCTCAGTCCTGTCCTGACTGTACATTCCAGTCCTGTGAACTCAGTCCTGTCCTGGCTCTACGTTCCAGTCGTGTGATCTCAGTCCTGTCCTGACTGTACATTCCAGTCCTGTGAACTCAGTCCTGTCCTGGCTCTATGTTCCAGTCCTGTGATCTCAGTCCTGTCCTGGCTGTACGTTCCAGTCCTGTGATCTCAGTCCTGTCCTGGCTCTATGTTCCAGTCCCTGTGATCTCAGTCCTGTCCTGGCTCTATGTTCTAGTCCTGTGATCTCAGTCCTGTCCTAGCTCTACGTTCCAGTCCTTGTGATCTCAGTCCTGTCCTGACTGTACATTCCAGTCCTGTGATCTCAGTCCTGTCCTGGCTCTACGTTCCAGTCCTGTGATCTCAGTCCTGTCCTGGCTGTACGTTCCAGTCCTGTGATCTCAGTCCTGTCCTGGCTCTATGTTCCAGTCCCTGTGATCTCAGTCCTGTCCTGGCTCTATGTTCTAGTCCTGTGATCTCAGTCCTGTCCTAGCTCTACGTTCCAGTCCTTGTGATCTCAGTCCTGTCCTGACTGTACATTCCAGTCCTGTGATCTCAGTCCTGTCCTGGCTCTACGTTCCAGTCCTGTGATCTCAGGCCTGTCCTGGCTCTATGTTCTAGTCCTGTGATCTCAGTCCTGTCCTAGCTCTACGTTCCAGTCCTTGTGATCTCAGTCCTGTCCTGACTGTACATTCCAGTCCTGTGAACTCAGTCCTGTCCTGGCTGTACGTTCCAGTCCCTGTGATCTCAGTCCTTTTCTAGCTCTAGGTTCCAGTCCTGTGGTCTAAGTCCTGTCCTGGCTCAACGTTGCAGTCCTGTCCTGGCTCTACGTTCCAGTCCTGTGATATCAGTCCTGTCCTAGCTCTACGTTCCAGTCCTTGTGATCTCAGTCCTGTTCTGGCTCATGTTCCAGTCCTATGATCTCAGTCCTGTCCTGGTTCTACTTTCCAGTCCTGTGTTCTCAGTCCTGTCCTGGCTCTATGTTCTAGTCCTGTGATCTCAGTCCTGTCCTGGCTCTATGTTCCAGTCATGTGGTCTCAGTCCTGTCCTGGTTCTACATTCCAGTCCTGTGGTCTCAGTCCTGTCCTGGTTCTACCTTCCAGTCCTGTGTTTTCAGTCCTGTCTTGGCTCTATGTTCTAGTCCTGTGATCTCAGTCCTGTCCTGGCTCTACGTTCCAGTCCTGTCTTCATACTCATGTCATGTTGTCCATGCTATGTCTAGCTATGCTATTTTGGATATTGCCAATGTAGCAAAGACCATTCCTGCTTTGGGGGGTTGATGATGAAAACCAGGGATTCCCATAGACTTCACACCCAGTCTAGATTGCAGATTTTTTTTTACTCTACACATGATAATAGGGGCTGCCATCTTTGATGAGCTTCTCCTCCTCTCTGTTAACAGTATTTAGTGATATGATTTACAGACTAGTCATGGCCATAGGAAGCAAAAGCCTGGACTTGACTCAATGAGGTCTATGGGAAAGTTTTCTAGACATGTTCTGTACAGGAAGGGGGAGTAGATAAGCTGTGACATCATCTATTGTCAGCAGTAGATAAATTGATGGGTCAGTGGTTTCATCTATAGAGGCGTTAACTGCTATTGTAATCCTATCTGTCTTATTCCAGGTGATACAAAAATACTATAAAATAACCAAGATAACCCGACATTTTGCCACCTTTGCAGTGTGGTCAGTTCATTACATGGTCTGAACTTGCCTTTACTTTGATGTCGCAGACACATAAGAGTTAATTGTATAAGTCTTTTGTGCCCTTTCAACAACTCCATAGACATATCAGTCTTCAGCAATGGAATTCAGCAAGTAAACCGAGCCGAGGCGCAGATGATGTCTCCAGGACAAGCTGACAAGCTCAGATATTTAATATTTTATCTTCCTTCCGTGCCTTCCCCGGTACATATCACCATAGTAAACAGCTGTCTAATCCGTTCCAGGAGCAATTCTGTTACACCTACAAGACGTGTATAAACATCCTCTCGTCATTAATAATGGAAGGCTATGTTTATGGCGTCCTATTAAAATCTATTGTGGGGGCAAATAAGTTCCCAGATCGGTATCAAACACAGGTAGTTGTGATACATCAGAGACAAAATGTCATCGGTAATTGGGTCATACTGTATGACTAGGCAAGTCTTCCAATGAAAGGATAAAGAGGAGAGTAATTTATACCAAAAATATTGAATTACTACACACTGTAAGAAGCGCTAACACTCTGAGTACTGCTATGTTATGGTGCGACAGCTCTGCTATATACGATCCTGTTATATCACAGTAATGTGTTGGAAGAGATCTGGACCCAGGCTTCAAAATATGTTTTTATGTGTATATCTGGGAAATATGGCTTACAGTGTTGATGGCTACTTGCATCCAATATTCCGTTCAGTGCAGTGCTGCTCGCAGCCATCACTTAAAGGTTGCCATGTCTCCTAGTTAATCTCTGGCTGGGTCTATTCAGACAGACAGAGCCAAAGTCCACTCACTGTCCAATCCCTAGAGTGTGTGGAGGGGTCACTATGGGGCATTATACTATGTAGAGGGGCCACTATCAGACATTATACTGTGTGTAGGGGCCACAATGGGTCATTATACTGTGTGGAGGGGCCACTATGGGACATTATACTGTGTGCAGGGGCCACTATGGAACATTATACTGTGTGGAGGGGCCACTATGGGACATTATACTGTGTGCAGGGGCCACTATGGAACATTATACTGTGTGGAGGGGCCACTATCGGACATTATACTGTGTGGAGCGGCCGCTATGGGACATACATTATACCATGTGATGGGGCCACTATGAGACATTATACTGTGTGGAGGGGCCACTATGGGACTTTATACTGTGTAGAGGGGCCGCTATGGGACATTATACTGTGTGGAGCGGCCGCTATGGGACATACATTATACCATGTGATGGGGCCACTATGAGACATTATACTGTGTGGAGGGGCCACTATGGGACTTTATACTGTGTAGAGGGGCCGCTATGGGACATTATACCATGTGATGGGGCCACTATGAGACATTATACTGTGTGGAGGGGCCACTATGGGACTTTATACTGTGTAGAGGGGCCGCTATGGGACATTATACCATGTGATGGGGCCACTATGAGACATTATACTGTGTGGAGGGGCCATTATGGGACTTTATACTATGTAGAGGGGTCACTATGGGACATTATACTATGTGATGGGGCCACTATGGATCATTATACTGTGTGGAGGGGCCAATATGGGACATTATTCTGTATGACACAAAAACGCAGGCAGTTTTGCCATAAAAATGCATACATGTGCAACAACACCCCATGTGAACGCAGCTTTACATTGAAATGGAAATACCAATGTCCTAGGACAATATACAGCTATAGCTACATCCAGATGCCTAGTGTGTCATTACCCTAAGGATGCCACCATACATTACTGGACACATACACATACCAATAATTGAGGGCTGTACTTTTATTGCTTCTAATGAGAAATTACAGGTGCGTCCCTGGAAACAGCAGTAAGCGTTGTGTATGTATCCGGTGGCAGCACTTCTGTGTTATGGTCTGTGGCATATGACTTTAGTATAGGGGTCACCGGCCTTACAATTATTGTCTGTACACAAAGGTTACCTACCCCTGTCTAGGCCATGGTACAGAAAGGAGAAGAAACATCTACATTAGGTATGTGCCGTTAGTAGGCAGACATTAGGGAAATCGCAAATCACGACATTCATTCCAGGTGAACCAATATTATTTGGCTTAGTTCATCATGCAAAGTGAGGCTCACAGCTCATTACCATTCCACTAATTACTGTTTTCTCATTTTGTGAGCCAAGAAAGATCTCCAGTTCTGTATAGCCTCTTCAAATTTGCATATCATACAAAAAAAAAAAGTCTCCCGCCCGTGTAACCGAGTGCGCACAACTGTCTACGAGATCCAGATTCCCACTAGTAAACTGTTTTCGGTTCATTATTATTTCTCCCTTTAAATGACCATTTTGGAGCCGGCCCTCGGCGTCTTTGTCAGTAGTTAATGAGCTCCTCAGCGCTTGGTTTGTTTGTCAACGAGTCCTGATTAAAACTTCAGCTTCATCAGCAATAATCACAAACCCTCAAATGAGGGGCTACAGCGCAGGAAACCGAACGCCGCAGGGACTGCGGGGAATAATACAGTCAAGTATCAGGTGTTCCTGTGTTCTGGAACGGAGAAAACTTCTTTCACTGTGCGGAATGTGAGATCAGATGCTTGGAGGTATCAGAAACAGAGAGATAGTCAGGCCCGGGCATGTTGTCTCCTCTATAATAGAATGGCATTACATGGACCGGGAACACAAATGGTGGGGCACACCTGGAAAACAAACCAGGCATCGAGGGATCCCGACATTGAACATCCTTGCTGCAAACCAGATGGTGCACGGAGTCGTAGACATCTTAGTAGGCTTAGAGACCATAATTACAAGGACGTTGTGAAATGAGAAAACCACAAACTGTTCTAGTATATAGTGTTCTATACTGCCTGGGAGGCGACAGCGAACTGGCGTGGGATCAATGGGTGAAAAACAGGAATGCGAGTATTAATGTTACCATCAACAGCAAATTGCCGAAAACTGTTGCAAACCGTAGTGATTTAACTTTCATGACCAAAGGGGTTTTCAGGAACAGAACCATACTTATAGACCATTAAAAGTGAAACATTTTTTGCAAATTTAAGAATTTTATAGATTTCCTTCAACCATCTCAGTGGTGACATCTTTTTGTCTTGACTGGTTGCCAATGGATATGTCCATGAACGCAGGAACTTTTTATACTCCGAAATCCGGCCATGATGTCCCATGATGACCCATTGTGGCTGGGTTATGTTCTTATACATGTAGTGTCCCTGCCGGATAATCTGACCACAGTAAGGACGACATGGATGGGTTTCACAGTATAAAAAGTTCCCACATTCATTGGTAAGCGATGAAGACAAGAGATGTCGTCACTAAGATGGTTAGAAGAAATCTATAAACCTCTGCACAATTATTAATTATTTGTATTCACAAAAATGTCTATTGATTGTCTACAAGTATAAGGGCTAGTTCACACGTGAACAAAGGGGCGGATTTTGACAGCGGATTTCGCTTCAAAATCCGCCCCCTTACAATGGTGGGCTATGTAGACCACCGGGCTTTTTTTTTCCGCTAGCGGTGGGTTGCCACTAGCGGAGAAAAGAAAGGACATGCCCTTTCCCGGCAGCTCCCTCCTATGTCGGCTCATTCATTTGAGCCGACTGTGGAGGGGAAAGCCGCGACCGCGATGGTCGCGGCAGGCGGGTTTTGATAAGAGAGAGACGCGGCGAGACGCGTCTCTTTCCGTGTCAAAACCCGCGCGGGCAGTTCACGTGTGAACTGACCCTTAATATGAGTATTTTATGGGAAATTCCTTTAAGGACACAACAATTTCTATCAGTGGATTCTTCTGGATTTGATGAAATTTGCTAAACATCTGTGAATAGGTGCAGGATAATATTTCAGACAAGCCCAATTTTACCATCTCGCTTCTGAAGGGGAATTAAACAGTCCATATCAATATAGTGAATTAAAGGGGTAGCCCATGGCTTTAAAGGGGTTTCCCCATTAATGAAACATATCCCCTATCCGTTGTCTGTATAGTACAGAACAAGACAAGTTCTTAAGAATGAGAGATCCTCTATTCAGTCACTCACTACACTAGTCTAGAGTTGAGGACCACCTCTTTTATCCCAAAATTCCTTAATGTGTTTTTTATACTGATGTCTTAGCCACAGGATAGGCGATACTTATCTGATCGGTGAGGGTCCAACACCAAGATCCACACCAAGTGAATGTGAGACCTGGGAATACTTGACTGTATCACGTCCGCCAGAGCAGGACACACTATTTGAATCACAGATGGCTTCCAAGCTAGAGACGATTTTCTATACCTCTGTGAAGTACATGTGTGTGGAGGTCATCGACAATGGTCTGCAATGGTGTCCAAGTCTATCTCATCCACAATACACATAGAAATAATGCACACTGTAATTTTTTTTCCATGCCGGACCAGATATTTATGATATGCAGCGCTCGCCTCATTAGGTTATGTCACAATTCACTACAATAACATCAAGTATTCAATCCCAGACCACAGGAATCTATCAAATCCAAATCAGAACAAAACTACACGTTTACTAACACTTCTAGGGGCTGCCAAGTGGTTTATGGTAGGCACAACCCATAATTCCATTCCAAGACAGTCAGAACATGCTCTGCTAAATTACCATTCAGAATAGGAAGATAGAAGGGTAAAATAAGCAGAAAAATCCAATCTCACAGACGGGGAGAAGTAGTTTATATAACAAATATTTCGAGTGCCAGACATAAGAGAGTATTTAGTTCCATGCATAGACACAACAGAAACTGCAGCCATGGAAAATATGTCATAAAGTAATGGTTATCTGGGCTTATAAACTGCTGACCTATCCTAAGAATAGGTCATGGTGTCGGATGAGTGGAGGTCAGATACCCAGGACCCATACAGATCAGTTGTTCTCAGCAGCCGATACACAGGGAATGGAGCAGGAAGCAGACAGCGCTGTTCTCTGTGTAGTGGCAGAACTGATTCCCTTCAGCTTAATTTAACATTAAATGGCAGCTGATCTGCAGTACCTGATCTGGCCACGGTTTACTGTGAAGCAGGTATTCAGCAATAATCTAAGGAAACAGGGGTAGGGAAAACTGTCCCTACGCTACAGCGGCTAATCCCTGCCTGCATGTGTTGGTCAGCTTACCCAGGCTAGCCCCGACCCCGACAGCTACGGAAGACCTATACAGATAGAGAGGGAAAAGGGCTACAAGATTCTAGGGTCTGGTGTTCTAAATTTGGGTACCCCTACCGAAGAGATTGATGCAAGACAAAGTACTGGAACTATAAACTAGAAAGCCCAGCATGCCAACAAACACAAAACAGAAACTAAATGCAGGACGGAGGGAAATGGTGGCGAATGAAGTAATGGGAAACCACCAAGACAAACTATACAGAAGGAATATCTCACCACTACCCCCCGGTTAGAGACAGCAGAGCTCTAGAGATTACTCCAGAATACAGGGACCAAGAATTATCTGCTAAAGCAACAAAACCCAGCACTGAGTGATCAGACAGCCGGTCTAAAACAGAGCCTGGAAGGATACACAAATGAATATACCCGGGGATCCCAAACTCCAGCAGACAACAAAGAAGGACATGTAACAGAGAGCCAAAGACCAAACATAACCAGGCAAGTAGCCATGAGGCAAAGAACTGACCAGGAGAACCATGCCATGAACAGCTGATCAGTGGGAGTGCTGAGTGTCTCAACCTCACCAATCTGATATTGATTACCTATCCTTAGAATAAGTCATGAATATTTTTTTAATTGAGAAAACCCCTCTAGGTCAGGGCCCCACGTTGCGTAAACTTAGCGCTAAAATATTCTGGCTAATCCCATCCAGAAAAAAATCTGCAGCAGTAAAGCTGCAAATTCAAAAACACTTGTGTTTTTGTAAATCGCAGCATGTCAATTATACCTGTGGAAACGCTGGCGGTTTTCTGTATAGGTATAATAGGGTCAGAAAATCTTCAGAGGAACACTCTGCAAACTTTCTGTGAAAACCGTAATGCGTTTCTGCTTTCTGCTTTGAGGCTGCAGCTCATTACATGGGGCCTGAGCCTTAAATTGGTTGTCCCAAGCTGGATAGGTGATAAGCTATAAACGGGAGACAACCCTCTTAAGGTCAGAACACCTGCAGGAATCCATTTTGTAGGCTAACCAAATTTCAAGAAAAACACAGCAAAGCTCAGCCATTCTCCAAAATTTGCCGGGTCCCGAATACAATACTATTATTGGAATTGGTCCCAGAGGAGCCCACAGGGCTTTGGAGAATTGCAGCTTCTTGACATTTTCCTAGCAGATCTACTGTATTGGTTGAATTGGTTGACTATCAGCCTGAAATCTGCCCATACACTGCAGACTCAGGCTGCCATAAAATAATCTGCAGATTTTTTGTGACAAACTACAGGAACTTTCATCACCAACTAAAACTTTTTGCATCCTTCCATAGCTGCTGCTCCATACTTCCAGCTCAGTTGGATTTTTTTTTCTCTAGCCCCGACCATTACAGCACCCGAAATGCTAATTATGCTCTCTACTGTCAAGTGGGTGGTCCTGGTTTGGAGCAGACAGACACAGACCACCCACCTGACAGTGGGGAGCATAATTAGCTTATTATATGCTGCAACTAACAGCATTGATTACTCAGAGATGGTGGGGGCTAGAGAAAATTTTTTTAAAAAAAATGCACAATTTGGAATATTCAAGCATTACAAGCCAATTCGCCCATTTTTAACAATGTCCATCTTTGTTCATCACATGATCATGGACTATTTTGGTCCAGAATGAATGACAGCAAGCAGAGATCTATAAAACCGTGAGGAATTGATACAGAAAGTATATTGGAAAATTGTGCAACTTTTCACTATGGACGAGCCCTTCAGATCTTACAACTCCTGTTCTGCAGTTCCCTATTATAAGCGGCCGTGATTGTGATGGTTGACTTCAAACCTGTGTGCCCGGCAATGAAAGTGGATGCTTGGCCAGCTTTCTGCAATTCATCTACTGCCAAGCCACAATCTCTTTCAAGCGTACATTAGTAACAACTGCTATTCCAATGTGCGTGTGCGAGCGGTATGCATTAAATACAAGGATCATGTTTTTAGCGGCATAGATTAGAATCATTACAGAGAGTAAGGGAATCTGCAGGCTCCGCACTTAGGCCTAGGCCCGCACAATAAATCCTCTTTACTGGCATACTTGTCAGGGTTGGGGATGGCTGGGAAGGACTCTATACTTCTTTGTGGACACTGCAGCGAGAGACAGGTCTGAATGGTGCTGTGTGAATAGAAACGGCTCCCTGTCTGACTCGCTTTTGTAGTCAGCCGAAGATTTGGCAAGGGAAAAGCTACGGAGGGGGCTCTAGAGAAGAATTCTCATCCTGTTATGGGTCAATGATCCGTCTGTAGATCTCCTTTTCTTAATAAGTTCCTTCGCTCAGATTTACTGCGGCAAAAGTTTTCAGACTTCGTATTATTTTAATGCCAAGTTTTATCTTCGCGGAGAAGTTTTGCAATTGTATTAAAATACATGTATCAGGTCTTACATTGTAAAATGCAGAGGTCACATGAAGAAGTTTATTCTCAGATCTCCAAGTAAAAACCGAAAAGTCTTATAATTGTTACCGGTGACATTCATCCTATTCTTTCCTATAAAAAAGCAGAATGTGCAAGGCTCCGCTCTCTTATCCTGGGAACCCGGAGGAACTGTAGAAGAATTTCTGACTCTTCGTGTATAGAGAACGGAACTTTTGTAGAATATCCCCAGAGCTAAAAATAAATCCCAAAAACATATATATATATATATATATATATATATATATATACCTGTATATATACTGTATATATTCTATGTATTCATCGGATAATCTGCAATTGAAGAGATAGACAGAAACTGAATGAATATATATATACAGGGCTTAAATAAATAAGAATGGTCTTATATTATTTTTGGCTCTGAAAAATGGGTTAGGGCTTATTTTCGGGGGATGTCTTATTTTTTCCCATGAACAATAATCCACTCACCAGAGTTGTCAAGTACCAGTGGTGGATGGGCTCTCACACACTGTGTATCATTTGTCTCCCCCTGGTGACCGGAAGAAGTAACTCCAGAAGGTAACGGGCCCTATTTACTTACCGATCCCCGCTCCTGCTCATGGCCTCTGGCGCTTCTTCTTCTGCAGAGGCGGCTGTGAGCAGGAAGGGGATCAGTAAGTAAGGCCACGAGCTGGCAAATCCTACAAACACCACTATAATTATACTCGGGGAGTCTTTTAAGACCCCTAAGTATAATGATCGGAGGGCTAGGAGAGGTGAGGGAACATAAAAAACCGTGTTACTTTACCTCTCCTGGGCTCCGGAAGGCTTCGGGCCTACTTGGTGATTTCCCAGACATCACATGGGCTAGGTTTGCGTCCTTATGCTCGCGTGACGTCTGGTCCATTATTGAAGATGGCCGACATCAGCAGGGAGTGCGCTGGAGCCCAGGAGAGGTAAGTAACAGTGTTTTTATGTTTGTATCCTCCCATGGGTCTCCGCTCATTATACTCTAAGTCTGAAAAGGGGTCGGGGGGGGGGGGGGGCATGTCAAATGTTCCCCTTGGGGCCACGCCATTCCTAGTTACACTACTGCTCTACTCTATCTGTTCTGCTGTTTTCTAGTCAATTTTTTACATGTACGGCTGCCTGGACATTTTAATGAACTATACCTAGGGCTTATGTTCGGGGTAGGTCTTATTTTTGTGAAAACAAGGTATCCATTTCCCAGGTTCGCTTAGGTACCCAAAAAAATGGAAACCCAATCCGCTTAAATAGGGGATACCCATGGAAATCCACAGACCGCATAGACTATAATGCCGTCTGCCAGGTTTCCACCCCAAAAATGCTTTTCTCGCCACATTTTTCTAGCTGACTGGGGGACAGAAACCCCGAACGGTGGTGTGAATCCAGCCTAGCATGTTATAGACAGTATTGGGTGGATCTGTTAGAATTCCTGACCTGTTTCCTTCAGTAAATATTTGCATTTCTCTTAAAATAACAATTCACATAAAGCAGATTTTCATCCAATTCTGCGCTGTGATGTTTCATCTGTTATTCCTCCTGGAAATGTATAAATAAATTGCCGACCTGCCGGTACCATTTTTCATTTAATAGAGCTTTTCCTTACACAGTCTTACACTGTCAAGCTGACAACTGGCTGCACATGAGATAGCTGTCATGGAGGCGTGGAGTGCGGATCACTGAATAGGAGAGGATGCTTGTCTGGCAGTGGCCTATCTCCAACAAAAGGATCAGGCAGTTGAAATCCATCTACCCCAATGCTTATCTGTCCGGGGTGAGATCCCTCATATACATTAGAGAGTCGTTGGAATGGACTAGTCCGGCCATCATGTATCTAATATGTACGGGCTGTTTGTATATGATGTAGGAACCCACCCTATTAACAAGAAATATTAGTGCCCACTTGTCAAGATCTTCATGATTTTCTGGGAGGAATATCAGAGGGACGGCAACAAGATGTTCTAAGAGAAGACTTATAGAATTGTTGTAGAATGTAGATATTTAGCAATATGAACATTCGGCAAAGCTGACAGTCCCACTGATACGTCAGCTCCGTGGATGACATTGCGAGCACCGCGGCCACGCATCACAGAACTCAATCCGACTCCAGAATATTTCATTAATAACAAGGGATGAATTTGTGTATTAGAGCAATGCTCGATGACCCATGTATTAACACCGAGAACAAACCTGTCAAGTGATTTCTGCTGCCTTATCTTACAGTAGGATATGATAATATGAGAGAGGGAGAGAAGCTAAGCTCCGTCATATATAGGATTATGGGATGTTAGAAAAAAGCAGAGTAAATCCTGCCAGGACTCCGAGGAGAGACAGTGAGAGTCCTGATCACTCCGCCCACACAGGATGATTGACAGCTGCACGTGTATCAGTGTGTGTATACAATGGCTGTCAATCATCGTGTGTGGGCGCAGTGATCAGGACTCTCACTGTCTCTCCTCGGAGTCCTGTCACAATTTACTCTGCTTTTTATTAACATTCTGCTCTAAAACATATATATGACATATAGTCATCTTTACCAACTTTTCTCTCTATCATATAACCCTATATATCACAGAGCTCAGCTTCTCTCCTCTTTCATATAACCCTATATATCACAGAGCTCAGCTTCTCTCCTCTATCATATAACCCTATATATCACAGAGCTCAGCTTCTCTCCTCTATCATATAACCCTATATATCACAGAGCTCAGCTTCTCTCCTCTATCATATAACCCTATATATCACAGAGCTCAGCTTCTCTCCTCTATCATATAACCCTATATATCACAGAGCTCAGCTTCTCTCCTCTGTCATATAACCCTATATTTTGCAGAGTCAGCTTCTTTCCTCTATTCTATAAACCTATATATTACAGAGCTTCTCTCCCTCTACTATATCCTGTTCTGTGATAAAGCAGCAGAATAACCTGACATGTTCCCTTTAAAATCCTAATGTTTATAGTGTTTGGTCAGGTGCCTATATACAATATTACACGGTGCTTGCTCAGTCCACCATACTTATGCATATCTACATTCTTCTCTCCATTTTATGATGCTGACTTCAGAGCTTATGTGGATTTCTTGTAGTTTAGGTCAGATTCTAGCCATCCAGGTAAGTCAGATGCATAACTATAGGGGCAGAGAGGATATGTGCACCATATGTCTGGGGACTAAGACACTACTCTGTTTAGGTTTTAGGCCTGTGCCCTGGGTGAAGAACTTGCTATGACTGTAGGTAAGTTCTCATGAAGTCAGATCACCATTATACTGTGTTTGCACAAGGTGGGGAGTTTGAGTATTTTTTATTAGTAAATCCCAGCTTCCGGCACTAGAAAGCCAATCCTTCTGAAGTGACTTTATCTGATTGTTCGTTTCTTTTATTCTCACACAAATCATAAGAATTTTTTTACCGTCATTGTATTGTATGTGGATAGTCATGGTTGTTACTCTGCACCCTGTTCTTGAATTTCACTTTCTTTTCAAGGTAACCTTTGCTACAGAAAACCGCTCAGCTCTGAAGAGTTACTGGTGCATATAAGAAAAGCATCATAACTCACCAGGGACTCCGCTGATACAACTGCACAGATGTGAGAAATACTGGAGTATACGATCTGGGAATTATATCAATAGGATAGATAATAGGTAATGTAATGCTTTACCTATGGCGCCACTTTAAAGGGATTCTATCATTAAAACTCAATTTTTTGTGACTAACCCTTAAGAAAGGCTATTCTTCTCCTACCTTTAGATGTCTTCTCCACGCCGCCATTCCGTACAAATCCCGGTTTTTGTCGGTATGCAAATGAGTTCTCTCGCAGCACTGGGGGTGGGCCCCAGCACTCAAACAGCACTGGGGGTGTCCCTAATGCTGCGAGAGAACTCTCCAGCGCCGCCTCCATCTTCTTCAGGAACGTCCTCTTTACGAGTCTTCTTCTGGCGCTGGCTTCAAGCTTCTAGGCCTGGGGCATAGGGCAAAGTCGGCCCGCCGCCCATAAGAAAATGGCCGCTTACACAGTAAGCCCGAGGCCTAGAAGCTTGAAGCCAGCGCCGGAAGAAAATGTGTGAAGAGGATGTTCCTGAAGAAGATGGAGGCAGGGCTGGAGAGTTCTCTTGCGCCCAGTGCTGCGAGAGAACTCATTTGCAAACCGACGAAAACTGGGATTTATACCGAACGGCGGTGTGGAGAAGATATCTAAAGGTAGGAGAAGAATAGCCTTTCTTAAGGCTATTCCTACGTGTTAGTCACAAAAAAAAAATAAGTTTTAAAGATAGGATCCCTTTAAAGGGGTATTCCAACCTCAAGGATCACATTCATACATTTAGCTTCAGCTAACTGAAGTGTTTTACCCAATACATTGATTTATCTATCTTGCTCCTTTCATCAGATGCAACTAAATGTATCCTCAGCATTTATAGCCGGTTGCTATGGTTATGACTTATTCCTGCTCCTGGCCATTCTAGATAGTGACAGTTATGGGGACTATTGGGGAAAGTCTGATTCAGGGACCACTGTCTCCTATATAAACCTAATACACCTCCAGCAGCAGAGATCGGCACTCGTCTCTTCTGCCTGGAGAGTTTAGTACAGTGACATACCTCCCAACCGTCCTAAATTCCGCGGGACATTCACGAATTTGGTGTCCTGTCCCGCAGTCCCAGTCGGTGGGAGGTATGTCCCGGTTTCAACTCAGATCTGTGTCCGGAGGAATACATACGCGAGTTGTATTCAACACATCCACTGCGTTTCGGCTAGTGTATGTGTAGGCGTGATGTGATGACGTCACATCGCACCTACAACTCTGAGACTGCGGAGAGAGCTGCGGGGGAGTGAGGAAAAGGTGAGTATAAGTGTTTTTTTGTGTTAAACATTGAGGTGGAACATAATGAAGGGGGCCATGAAACTGGGGACAGATGAAGGGGGGGAGAACGGCATGAAACTGGGGAGAGATGGGGGACATGAATTTGAGGGCAGAGATGGGGGGACATGAATCTGGGGGCAGAGATGGGGGGGACATGAATCTGGGGGCAGAGATGGGGGAACATGAATCTGGGGGCAGAGATGGAGGGGTGACATGAAACTGGGGGAGAGATGGAGGGGACATATAATTTACGGGTGACTGTAGGAGGATTATGCTTTGTGGGGGCACATGACAAATGAATGAGAATGGGCGGAGTCAACATAAAAGTGGGCAGAGCTAAATTTGTCCCTCTTTCGTTTCTTCAAAAGTTGAGAGGTATGCAGTGACCTGCACAGGCAGCAGAGACGAGTGCCGATCTCTTCTACCAAAGGTGTTTTAACTTTACATAGGAGACATCAGTCGGGGAATCAGGCTTCCCAACCTCCAGCTGGCCATGGGCCCACTACCCCTCGGTTCCTACTGACCACTGGTTATCGTTGTATGTAAACCCAGAGATAACTTTGTCATTGACAACAAGCACAAGTTCCGAGCTGGAATGAACAATAACCTGCAGGTCTGCAAGAATTCCCTGATCTTCTTAGCTGATCATCCCATGGGTTGTAACTGTGATGTTCCCGCTGCTATAAGGAGAGATTTCTACAATAATATTATATTATAAACCTCGCCATTATTCTTTAGAAAAAACTTAATAAAATTTCATTAAAATGACTTGACTCTGATATTGCAGGCAGTTATCTGATAGAACATTTATTATGAAGGAATTATCAGGTCTGGCCATGGTCTCTGGTCCTGACCACTGGTATCTGTTGTGTAATCTCTTCTACGCTAGTCTGAGATCGGGAAGATTTTTTGGCTTTCCACTTCTGTCTCTGATAACAATGCTACACGTAGAGCCATAGCCTGTAGATATACTGTACATTAGAGAGAAACTACATCTTGTAATACGGGAAACCTCAGCTTAGACTTGTTTCCCCGTGGGAAGAAAAACACAAAGGCCTCATGTAACACAGACGTGGCATATATAGTATAATCTCACAAGAACCATTGGAGAGAGCGCTTATGGATCGGGGGGACATAACACTGCCATCACTTTATAGTTGGTGGGGGTCTCACCTCTGAGACCCCCGCCAATACTGTGCAGAGAGCTACAACACAGATCCATTCACATGAGCGGAGTTGTGCTGCTTTATCCCGCACAGCAGGTAGAGGAGAGTGACAATGGGAAGAAAATCTGCCCTGCAACTACATTCTGACAATAGGGGGGTCCCATCAAACGAACGACCACCAATGAAGAAGTGATGACATATCCTAGCAATAATCCTATAAAGAGAGGAATTGCAGGAATTTTTATAATATAATACATGTTCCCTTAAAGCAGGGACTGTTCAGACAAGTGGAGCTCCTGTATATGTTAGTGCCCGCTCTATACGTCACTGAAATATTGCTGAGAATATTACCAAAAGAAATAGACTTAAAGGAAAGTAATTCAAGTGAGTGTCAAGTCATGACCTAAAAAGGATAATCTATCTATCTATCTATCTATCTATCTATCTATCTATCTATCTATTTTCATCCCTGCTTGCTTTTTGGCGGCTTCTTTGCTCAGCTCAGTTGTGACTTCTGTGACTACAGTTTAGCTACCCTGCGTATTGGGAGTCTGATGTAGTCTGAGACACACCCCCTGCTTCATCATTGCCTCAGGCTCCGCCTCCCGTGCAGTTCTGCCTCTTCCTCTGCTTTGTATAAACACCAGTCTATTATGGGCTCACCATGCAGTAAATCCATGGATTTCTATAATGTCAAATAATATATGGAGTAGTCATCTATGTCGATAACCAATCTGTGAGGGATCCAGTATTTTCATGGACCCTTACTCCTCAAAGTGTGAATCGGGAGCTTGGAATTGGAGCTGTCAGTCACAAATCTCAGACAGCACATGGCCAAGGTAGTTGGTAGTCTGAATAGGGTCTAAGAAAAATATTATCGGGTAACTGCCATATAAGTGAAAGGAGGTGAGAGTTAATTTGGTTTGGTATACTTGGGTGGGTGACAGTAGGTGGTCACATAGTAACACCTGTATCACATAGAAAACTGATATTTACCCAATGTGATCAAAGCAGCTGAAATAAAGAAGAGATAGTGGAAATTTTAAGAGTGGCCAAATCAACAGTTTGGTACAATCTGGTAAAAATCTGGTGAGCTCGGGAACTCAAGAGACCTGGATGTCCATGGAAGACAACAGTGGTGGATAATCGCAGAATCCTTTCCATGGTGAAGTAAAAACCCTTTCACAACATCCACCAAAGTGAAGAACATTCTGCATGAAGTTGGTGGATCAGTATCTAAGTCTACTATAAAGCCAAGAGTTCATGAGGGCAGGTATAGAAGGTTCACCACAAGGTGCAAACCATTAATCAGCCCCAAGAAAGTGCAGAGAAGGCTTGGAACATCTCGTGGTGTCCACACTATACGTATGTCAAAATGGTGCCAACTAAAATTACAACTCCTCCTGCAAAGAATGAGCCCTCATATGGCTATATTGTCACAAAAATAAAAAAACTGAGTTTGGAAAATATAAAAAAAAAGTTGCTGTCCACCCGCTCAAAAGATATGGCCCTGTGTATGTTATCGTATATGTAAACTAGCTCTTACTCTTCAAGTGGGTGGAACACTTTTATCTTCCCACCCACTTGTAGAACAAGAACAAATTGACATGTAAACTTGCAGGAACCGTATCTTTAGAATAAAAATTTTCAAAATTTTCTAAAAAATCTCAAATACTTCTGGAGCGCAATAGTTACTAAATGATGTCTTGTAGCATTTTTAATTGGTGACGGGTCTACTTTAAGACGTAAGATGTCTACCTACGTCTTAATGCAGTATGTAATGGTAAAAGTGAACACGATGTAGAACACGAAATTCCTAAATATTAGAAATGGAGACTCTAACTTTCAACTTTTTTTATTTTTGAAAATAGTAAAAAAAATGTGCTGATCTGTATATAGTAGTAATAAAAGTGCTTATGGTCAGGTAATAAAGCAGCACTATGTGCCAAGACGTAACCTCCAAGACATGCCTCTTACTTACAGGATGGTCTTATTTACAACATTCAGCACGTAAATGGTTTGCATGAAACGATCTACTAATGGAGGAGAAGTATAATCTGTCTTCAGTGCAAAGTCACCAGTAAATACAGCTGCGTGCTAAATCCTGGGCCTATTAAATATTTATTGAATTGGAGAATGTGCAATGTTTACAGGGATGTCATATTTTATATAGGAGGTGATCATTTCTTGTGTGGATAGTTTATGGCGGAATACTTTTGCAAATGGAGCGGGAAATAAATAAAAGTACATAATATATAAAATAAAGTAGACGTAATAATGGTGCATATATGTATGGCGGCAGTGGCGTAACTAGGAATGGCGGGGCCCCGTGGCGAACTTTTGACACCGAAGATCTCGACCGAGTCCCTCCTACGCATTCCTGCGCACTCTATTATGACCAATAGTGGCCCCTGCACACAGTATTATACCCAATAGTGGCCACTGCACACAGTATTATGTCCCATAGTGGCCCCTGCACTCAGTATTATGTCCCATAGTGGGCCCTGCACACAGTATTATGTCCCTTAGTGGCCCCTACAGGACTAAATACTGTCACGTCACCGCTGACCAGGACAATTGTGGATAAAAAAATCTGGTCATGTGTATTACAATTTAGTAACTCCATGTGCCTCATATTAATAGCAGTTAACCCCATCATGTCCCTCACATTAACCCTTGTGTACCTCAACATAAGAGTTACTGATATGTGAGAGACATGGAGGTAATAATAAAGTATCTTCATTACTATTACCCCCATATGTCCCACATATCAGTAACTCTTATGGTGAGGCACACAGGGGTTAATGTGAGGGACATGATAGGGTTAACTGCTATTAATATGAGGCACATGGAGTTACTAAAACAAAAGTAATCACCCCAATGCCTAACATTAAGTATAGTAACCCCAGTATGTACCTGTGTTTTGTTTCTTTAGTTTCATTTTCCTTGAGCAGCTTCTTCCTTTCTTCCTCTTGTGTGCAGGAGGGCAGGAGCTCGGCAGGGATAAGCCCCGCCTCCTGGGCTCTACTCAGCCCTCTCATTGGTGGCCAGAGGACAGGCAGAGAAAGGGAGGGGGGGAGAGAGGGGGAGAGAGGGGGAGCGTCCTGAAGCGCTGAGAGGAGCCAGACCTGCAGCTCCTGTGTCTCAGCCATTACTGCAGCTTCGGGGCCCCCTGTTGGTGGAAAGTATTCCACCAACAGGGGGCTCCGATCATTATACTCGGGGGTCCGAAAAGACCTCCGAGAATAATGATAGCAGCGGTAGCAGCTGTCACCGGGCCCCTAATGTCCCGGGCCCTGTGGCAGCTGCCTCTGCTGCTATGGTGGTAGTTACACCACTGTATGGCGGTGTCTTATGAGCTGGAGAGATGGCACAATGTGTATAGCTGGGACCGGCCATGAGAACACAGGGATGTTTTTGGTTTTTGGTGATGTTACACTGTCTACCAATAAGTATTTGGACACCTGTGGCATGAGGCACAGCCTCCACCTTCCGGGGCTTTCTATAAGTCCTTGTATGATGGCTAGTCGTATTTTATTCCATTCGGCATGGAGAAGACAGTTAAGTTTTTTCACCAATTTTGGACGGCTGCTGCACTCCTTAGTTCGGTGATCCAACTCGTCCCAGAGGTGCTCAATAGGGTTCAAGTCTGGGCTCTGGGCAGGCCAGTCCAGTCAGTTAACCTGGTTGTCACTGTACCAAGCCATGGTAGACCTCGCTACATGACAGCTGGTGTTGTCATCCGGGAAGTAACATTGGTCCGACCCATAGAAACATCATAATGTAGAAAGCACACAGTTATCTAAAATTGTTCAATAGGCACCGGCCAGGGGAGAAGGGGGCGGAGTGAAGAGGACATGGTGGAGCGGCATTAGCTGGCAGAGAGCAGGCAGGGAGAGGACCTGCTCTCTGCCTGAGCATGAGGGGAGGCCACTGGAGCAGCGCTGCATCCACAGGGCCTCCCCAATCCACCGCTCGGTGACGGTGACGCTAAGCCAGTCCAAGTACAAGTAAGCTTGTCCTGGACTGGTTTAGGTAAGCAAAAATGCCACCCTCCCGGGGCCCTGGCATAGTGCCGCCTGAAGCGGTCGCTTCAGGTCGCCTCATGGGAGGTGTGGCGCTGGCATCGGCATTAAGTTTACATTGTACTGGGACCAATAGTCCCAGTCCATACCAGGAGAAACACCCCCAGACCATAACTTCACCTCCACCGACCTTTACTGGGTGTCCTAATACTTATTGGTAGACAGTGTATGGCTTAAGATACGGGCAAAACTGTTCATGGCAATCTAGTTCGTAATGAAAATTCCTAAAATTTACCAAAATTTCCAACAAAACTATCAAGAATTCGCTATAGGATTGAGGTAGGGGGCGTTCGGACAAAAGATTGCACCGGGACCCAGAAGACTTTAGTTACGCCACTGCCGCCAGTCCCATACCGTTGAGTACCAGCCTACCAATGTAACAGTCGCTCCATCCGTCAATCACAAGTTATAATCTTGGCATAACCCCTTTAAGGCAAGCAAACTTATGGAAAAGAAGTTGTAATTTATTAAGTATATAATCATCTGAAAAGAAAAGAAATTTACAAAAAATTAAAACATCTTTGAAGGATAAGTGAGGTTTTTTTTTCCATGATGGATAACAGGAGGATAATGGAGCTAAAATGTTCTTTTTTTATAATGGATTTGTGATTGTAAAATGAAATACACAGATTTTTTTGTATTACGTTGAGTGTTTTTTTTCTCAGGCTGGTTGTAAATGGCCCCATTTTATGCAATCTCCTGACTTTTCTTTGCCACGAGATGGATCCTTTCCTTTACTGAAATCATTTTCTGAGCTAAATGTATAAAACAAGACACAAAGAAAATCGCAGCTGCAAAACTGGTTTTTGGTGCCACAATTGTTCTGGCCTCACCTGGGGATGGTGGCATGGGCACACGCTGTACGTCGCCAATAGCAGTGCTGAAAAGGTTGTATTATATGGACTCTACTAAAGTGAAATTTTGCAATGTATTCTCACATTGGAGCAATTTATTAAGACCAGAGATTTCTGCCCTTTGTGCTCTGGTGCAGGATTCAGCAGCAATCGGGGACTGGGTAGGTTTTATCTGTAACTTGCACTAGTTGTTCGACATAGGTTATAACAAGTTTATTGGGGCCAACTTTATTGCAAAAATTTACACCCTATGCAACTTTTTGATGGCAGAATTCTGGAGTGCAGGGCTTGATAAATTCTTTCTATCGAGTGTTCATTGATACAGGAATCCATGGCATGGGGTCCCCCCGAATGGCATACCAAACGCATTGACAAGCGGTGAGCAATGAAAACACTCGAACCCCATAGACCAGTGGTGGCGAACCTTTTAGAGACCGAGTGCCCAAACTGCAACCCAAAACCCACAAAATTTTCGCGGAGTGCCAACACGACAATATAGACTTAATACTATGCGGATCCACAATTGCGGACAGTTGCTGACCAAAAATTACAGTCATGTGGGGCTTTACAGAGCTTTCAATAATACAAACAACGTTGTACTGAAATGTAAAGGTCTCGGCATTTGGTACTTTGAACAATTAATTTTCACTATTTACATCGCACAGGATCTGTTTTATAGTTACCGTGTAATATTCTTACATCCTGTACTAATATCACGTCTGCTATAAAACAGATACTGTGTGATATAAATAGTGAGGGGACCCCAGACAGTATTATATGCTCTGCAGTGGGCCCACCACACAATATTATATTCTCCACAGTACCACAGTAGCCCCCCAGTGTTATATGCTCCGCAGTAGGTGTCCCCCCCCCCCACAGGATTATATGCTCCACAGTGGCATCCACACACAGTATTGTGTGCTTATAAATAGCCCCCCCCCAGTATTATATGCTCTTTAGTACACCCCCCAGTATTATAAGCCACCCCAGTATTATAAGCCCCCCCAGTATTATACACTCCCCCCAGTATTATAAGCCCCCTCAGTATTATACACTCCCCCCAGTATTATACACTCCCCCCAGTATTATACACCCCACCCAGTATTATAAGCCCCCCCAGTATTATACACTCCCCCCAGTATTATACACCCCACCCAGTATTATAAGCCCCCCCAGTATTATACACTCCCCCCCAGTATCATACACCCCACCAAGTATTATAAGCGCTCCCCCCAACATCATATACACAGTGAGCCACTCTCATACTCACCCCTGAAGAGCCGCCGGCATCCACCTTCTTGTCACTGGCGGCGCTGATGACGTCATCGCGCCCGCGTCGGGGCAGAGGTCAAACTCTGCAGCCAGTGTAGGCCGCCGTCGCGCGATCCGCGGCCTACCCTGACAGCTTTCAGCTGTATGTGCATTTGCACATACAACTGAAGGCAGTGATCGCTCATCAACGGGGAATCCTGTACCGGATTCCCTGTTGGTGAGCGATCCGGGCGACCGCACGCGTGCCAGCATGGAGGGCTCTGCGTGCCCTCTCTGGCACGCGTGCCATAGGTTCGCCATCACTGCCATAGACTATAATTTGTCCACACGAGTCATGCGGAGAGGAAAGTAGTTCATGAAGTACTTTTCTCTCCGCACAAATCGTGCAGGCGGCACACGGAAAAACCTATGGACACCATTATAGTCTATGGGGTCTGCATGCTTTCATAAGCTCACCGCTTGTCAATGCATTCGGTATTGTGTTTGGGGGGTCGGTAGAAGACGGAAACCTGGAAACAGAGTTCGGGCACTGGTGTGAACCCAACCTAAGCTAAGGCCACACATGTCGGATCTGCTGTGGGATGTTCACAACAGACAACCCACAGTGGACCCACAGACTGCAAAAAACAGCAGGTTCTTGCCTTGAGTTTGCAGCAGGTGCTGGCTTTTAACTTTTGTATTGCAACGGTTGAAATTGCAATGGCTGTGAGTAAGCATTCTGCATTACACGACATGTTGGGTTTTCAAAAACTGTAGCACAAGACATGGCTACTGTACTTTGTGGCAGGTTGGCCACCAATTTCTGTTGTGAGTATTCAATGAGTGTCCTTGTCCTCAAGGTGGGAATGAATTTTATATGGCTGTCCAACAAGAATTTGGCCAAGTTATTCTTCTTGATGTCAAATGCATGAACAGCCCTGTTGAGCATGCATGTGTTGTCAATAGAGAGAGGTGAATAAAACATTGCCAGATACTTTTGATAGTCACTGATCTACTGAAATCCAACATCCCAATCCTTCTTCTGTTGTCGGAGAATAGTTTGCATTCCCCAACACATATATGATGGTCTTTCTGGTTCGGCGGGTATGCATCAAAGCCACTTTAATGGACCAATCACACAGCGGAATTTGGTACTGATTTTGAGGCACCATAATTGGTGCCAAATTTTGCCCTGAATCTGCCTCCTATTGTTTTGAATGGGAGTAAGATAACAAAGCAGGACAATGAATAATTAAGCATCCTGCCTTATCTTTCCAAGGATTCCATGGCCAATTCAGCGATGGAACCTGTGGCACAAGCCACTCCACTCATTCGAGCCTAATCGGTGGGTGAAAGCCGTGCCGGAAAACCACAGGGGTAGAAACGAAAGAGGTTGAAGTTCACCCAACTTCCTCCTCTATTTCCACTGTGTGAACATACCCTTAGGCTCTTAGTAAAGCACAAGACTAATCTAAATTATTGATAGTTTTGCTCTTTTATTACTTTTTGTCTTTGCTGATTAAACCCATTCATCATGTGTCATTGGCTGTTTATAACATAATTCTCCGAAACCTCTGTGGTCAGAGATCTAATATCTCCAAGCTATGAGAAATGCAAATAGATGAAGCATCAGCACAAAGCCCTGACATCACTTCTTCATCGAGGCTGTTTTAGGTGTTTTTACTGTTATGAGATAAGATCCAAAAACTGTAGCCAAGACAGGTGGACCTGGAGGCGATAGTTGTCACACGGTATGAGCAATGAATTTCCTCATCTTGTGTATTTTGGGCATTGAGATACTACACAATGCATTATGCAGGAAACCCCCTAGCAGCACATGTATACATCCTATATATCCCACCTCCAGATGGGTCGGGTTGTTCTTTGGGCATAAAGAGTACCTAAAATTTTTGTACAATTTTAGTTTCCAATATCTTTGCACACTCTTGGCTTTGCATATTCTGTTCTCCACCAGAATGTGACCAGGTATGGGATCCCTGAGTGAAGGCGAGATGTCAACCATTCCTAAGATTTTTGTCTTATTTTTTATGCATGGACGGCGAGGCCCAGAGCAGGATCTGACGGAGACATGATATCTCAAGTTCCTCTCTAAAGAGCTATTTCAGGAGACTTCATCATTTAGTCTGTATTTTATCTGTCCTCCTACAATTCAATGCTCCGCAGCACAGACTCAAAAGCTTGTCTTTAACACTGTCATCCCTGAATATAATGCCACAGCTACATGAAAGCTACACGTGAGCGAATAAATCACCCCAATACCTTCCCATTCACATATGATGTTTAAGAGTTGCACCATAGTGAAAAAGAACTTGCATCTTGCATGTTTTCAATGCCACAAAACAAGGTTCCCATTTGGAGACCCAAAACTGCAACAACCTAAGAATGCACTAGGGTTAGGTATGGCATGATTGCAGAGGGTTAGCCACTGGAGGATTACCCAGTGGAATATCCATTAGCAGTGTATTGGTCAGGGTTTGAACAAATGCCATCCCAAAGAGCTGCGGAATATGATGGCGCCAAATAATAAGGGGTGCAGAGGTAACAATCACTACCAGGCCCTGGAGTCTCGGGGGGCCCAAAGAGCTCTCAATAATATAATAAGGCACCAGTATTATAGATATCACATGGGAAGTGGGGGCCCTGTTTTATATTTTCATTGGGTCCCAGGAGCTTCAAGATTCGCATCTGATCTGTAGGTGATCAAAACAAAAAACTCAACATTAAACTTCTAGTTTCTTATGGTTGAAATTGTTCAATTTCATCCACTTTGCTGTAATATGTATACATACCTTTATTCTAATCTAACGAAATATCTGGTCTAGAAAACTATTACCTGACTTCATTAAAGGTAAAAAAATATGCAAATCTATTCTGTACCCCGCCCTCTAGACTTGTAAGTCTCCGTACTGCCTATGTAGGCACACACTCTCCCTGATGTGTACGATTATCCCCTGACCCTGGTCTACAGTCTCTCACGCTTCAAAATCAGTATCCCTGCGCTATGCTGAGGAGGTCCAAAAGACCGAAACAGCGCTGTCCATAGCTGGGAATCTGTTTCTTTTGGAATAGAAATACTAATTTGGCAATTAAATCTGCATCATGACAGTAGACTGAGTTTTAACTGAGTCATGCATGATGTTAAGGGGGCTGTCTCTAGAGGGCAGCATACAAAGGCACTGTTCTCCTAATTACATCCTGGAGAATAGATTTGCATATTTTTTACCCAGAATCCCTAGCGGAGCAGGAATGACTTGTAAGTCTCCATACTGCCTATGTAGGCACACACTCTCCCTGATGTGTACGATTATCCCCTGACCCTGACTGGCCATTGTTGCACCTTCTTGGGGCGCAGGGTAATGCGTAACGTCAACCCCAAATAATGAGATTGCATAGGACATGTGTAATACATGCAATACATATAAGGATTTGAGCCTTCTTTTATCTTAATTTATTGTATTTTTCTATACCAATCTATACTTGATGGCTACCATTGGTGGGCACATCGCCGTGTAACTACTCAGTTTCTGTTGTCTTTGAGCGGGATATACAATGTGTCAGGAGCATAGGATGGCTGAAGCCGTTCATCACAGCTCAGGAACAGATTAGATTAGCCCAGACAAGGTACCTGACTCTGCATACATGTCAGAGAGGTTGTCTGACAACCAGGAATGCAAATATCAAAGAGTATTAGGACAGGAATTTTGCCACTTAGCATGGAAGGATTTATGTAATGTGATACCGCCCTTCCTTGCAGGAGGATGTGACGGTCTTATGGACGTTTGCCACTCAAGTCCTTCTCTAAAGGCTGTGTTACAACTGCCACAACATGCCCAGGATGGAATGGAACGTGTGTGTTTGCGGAAAGACACAAGCGGAGAGTCTGAATTCCTTCAATGGATGCATTCCTTCATGCTACCGAATAAGTAACCGGCCCAGGTGCCTACATTGTCATGGTTTCCTTTACAGCAGTGGGGAAAGTTTCTAAAAGTCTAAAAAAATTATCAAAAAATGTGAGTCCTTCTTTTTGCACAGGAGCTTTTGCTCTTTGATATCAGGAACAGATACTGAGTGACAACCAATAATGGTGGCCATGTTGTCATTTGGCTTTCTACATACTGTATATGTAATACAGATCCCTAATACAGGGCCATAGACTGGTATGAGGCCATATTACCACCTGTAACCAGCAGCATTGGTTGGCTTATTCTTTGCATGACAAGTACATTTGGCGCCATTTTGTCATTCGCATAATGTTTTATTTACGTTTTTTGGGGTCCGAGTGAAATAACACAATTCTATCATCATTTTTTGCATTTTGTTTTTACGGTGTTCACTCTGCATTAATACTGACATGGAGCTTTTATCTGGCGTGTCATTACGATTATAGCAATACCATATTTAGGGGGCATTCACACTATGTAATGCTGCACTGATTCTTGCACGATAACGTGTAGGAATCAGCGCTGCAAAACAGAATCCCATTGACTTCAATGGGTTCCGTTTAGCGCGTATAACACATTGAAATCAATGGGGAGCTTTTTAACCCATTGATTTCAATGTGTCATGCGCGTTAAACGGAACCCATTGAAGTCAATGGGATTCTGTTTTGCAGCGCTGATTCCTACACGAGTTATCGTGCAAGAATCAGTGCCGCGTTACATCGTGTGAATGCCACAAGGGGACTGGGACCTCATATCCCCTATGCAATGTACCGCAACACACAGTATTGCCTGGAGGCCTCTACAAGTTAGCATTGTCCTTATACAAGACCCGCTGCATTATACCATCCACTGTAAGGTGGAGCCCATAGTAATAACCCGAAGTGTATTCATTCTTTAGTCGTGGAACTCCAGGTGAAGTGCTTGGGGCGGCAGGTCCATGAGGGCCAGAGAGAAGAGCAATGCATTGACTACGGTGGACAAGGAGAATAGCGCCATCCACTTGAGCTCCATATTGCCACCCTGCCCTGGGTATAAAGGCTCCACGCAACCTCAGATTACTGTATAAGCCTTGTAATATTATTCACCATCCATATTCTGGCTGTACCAGCTTCTACTAAACATATGGATATCTGTGCATTCAAAGGAACTGCGTGCTCCCAAGCGATGCAACCTAAAGAATCTGATTCTTTAAATAAATCTCAGACCTCAGATGATTTTATGGAAAAAAAAGTAAAAAGTTTGAAGGAAAAAATTAACAAAAAGTAATGCAGTAAGATGGACAAGGCTGCTATTTGTGCTGTGTGTGTAGGCCAATGCCCACGGTCTAAGGGAGCCTTACAATGACAAAGGACCTATTGATACAACATTATTTTAGGGCGGTCAGCGGCCTTTGTTTTAATGTGAAGTGCTGGTGAGAATTCTCTGCACATATAATAATGGAGGCGGTTCTCCATTACTACTATCCCTTCCAGCAAGGAGAAAACAAAACCGGCAGCAGCAGCAGAAATCCTCCAAGGACAGAAGAAAAGTCACCGACAACAAAGTGCGGAACTCACTAATGAAAGTAAAACTGCTTCACAAATACAAAGGATTCCAGGAGTTTACCCCATTCACACTGTGCAATTAGCAATGCAATTTATTGTTTTTTTGGATAGATCACAAAAGTCAGGCTGGTGCCACATAGGGAACTGGAGGCAGTAAAGATGCAGTGCAGGGTGGCGCCACATAGAGAACCGGACATAGTACAGATGCAGTGCAGGGGGGGGTGCCACATAAGGAATCGGAAGTAGTACAGATGAAGAGCAGGTTGGGCCATGTAGGGAACCAGACGCAGTACAGATGCAATGCAGGTTGTGCCACATAGGGAACTGGACGCAGTGCAGATGCAATGCAGGTTGTGCCACCTAGGGAACTGGACGCAGTACAGATGCAGAGCAGGTTGTGCCATGTAGGGAACCAGACGCAGTACAGATGCAATGCAGGTTGTGCTATGTAGGGAACCGGACGCAGTGCAGATGCAGAGCAGGTTGTGCTATGTAGGGAACCGGACGTAGTATAGATGCAATGCAGGGAGGTGCCACATAGGGAACTGGACGCAGTACAGATGCAGAGCAGGTTGTGCCATGTAGGGAACCAGACGCAGTACAGATGCAGAGCAGGTTGTGCCACATAGGGAACTGGACGCAGTGCAGATGCAATGCAGGTTGTGCCACCTAGGGAACTGGACGCAGTACAGATGCAGAGCAGGTTGTGCCATGTAGGGAACTGGACGCAGTACAGATGCAATGCAGGTTGTGCCACCTAGGGAACTGGACGCAGTACAGATGCAGAGCAGGTTGTGCCATGTAGGGAACCAGACGCAGTACAGATGCAATGCAGGTTGTGCCACATAGGGAACCGGACGCAGTGCAGATGCAGAGCAGGTCGTGCTATGTAGGGAACCGGACGTAGTATAGATGCAATGCAGGGAGGTGCCACATAGGGAACTGGACGCAGTACAGATGCAGAGCAGGTTGTGCCATGTAGGGAACCAGACGCAGTACAGATGCAGAGCAGGTTGTGCCACATAGGGAACCAGACACAGTACAGATGCAGTGCAGGTTGTGTCACATAGGGAACTGGACGCAGTAAAGATGCAGTGCTATTGCTTAACCCTCCGTCAGGGGCAACTGATCTGACAGGCGCAGCTCACTTAGTGTCATTGCAAGTTAGCAAAATGTGTGCACTTTGAAACATTACTTTTCTGGTTAGTAAACATTTTTTTTTCCACCTGATTGTGTATTCTCATTTATTACATTCCTATTAAGGTAACTGATCACTTTTAGAGCATTGAAATTTTACAAAAAGGAAAATATAGCCAATTTACTAGCCTGTGCCTGACAGGCGCAATGCCACTAAACTCGTTATGAAACATATTGCCCCTGATGGAGGGTTAAGGAAAAGAAAGTACTAAGTGATTACCAGCTTTTCCTTGGTGCCCGCAAAACCACATGGCCAGTAATTTGGAAAAGCCAGTAATTACTTACACCCCTTGCACTTAGACTGTACTTAATTTCTGTATGTTATCCACAATTATGGACGGTATACAGACCCATTCATTACTATGATCACATACACGGGCCATAGAGACCATCTGCAAAATATGGAGCAGGTCCTATTCCTGTCCTAGGTGCAGTTACTACCCTTCTCCTGAAGTCAGATGTTTGGCACAGGCGGTGCAATGCGGTGACATCATCATGTGGCCTGCGCCCAGACAGTACATTAATCCTGTGGCCTCTAGTATCACAGGGGATGGAGCCTATACCTCCCTACTCTGTTATATAGGTTTCAACTGGCTCTGATGCACTTGATATGGGCGCTGCCCTGATCGGAAGCAACAGGTGAAAAGTCTGGGGCGTGGATTCCTTGGGAAGTTTCATAAAATGCACCAAATGTATTCATGGATTGTGACAATATATTAAAATAATTGTACAAGTGCCTCAAACAAGGAAGGTGTAAGGGACATAAACATTGTACCTGTCTATCAGTGACATATAACCTATCATTCCACTAATATGACACACTTTACAATACTATGACACCGCACGATGCTCAGAATATTATGGATGGATTTGCAAATCACTTTGGCTCAAGCCCATGGCTATGTTTACCAGCAGATGAGACTTGCCAAGGCGTAACCCTGTGCATTTGTTATTTTGCATACAAATGTATTGACGCTGGCAAATGGTATTTTAGACTATCGATGCCTGAATGAAAGATAGTACAGCTACTATAAAAACTGAAGATAGAGGTCAGGAGTCAGGACTACATATGGCGTAGTTGTAGTCACATCAGGTTAGCTGTCAGAGGAATTACAATATACATTACCAAGTTTCCTATGATAAATAATTGATGACCTCTCCTCAGTTGGTCTGCAGAGGTCCTGGGTGTCCTCTATTCCAAGGATAGGTCATCAATTAAAAAGTCCTAGAAAACCCCTTTAAATAAATCCCGTTCACACACTGCTGAATAATCCCACAGCACAAAAAAGTTCTGTGGGTTTTGAACCAGATCAGTGTCAGCAGGTCCCGCTTGGTTTTCTACTTTTGCTATACAAAGGGTGAAAACTCTCCAAGCCACAGGAGAAAAACGCACAGCGAAAAACTGACATTTTTGGCTAAGGCCCAATGTTGCGGAAACGCAGCTTTTTTTGTTGCAGATTTTGTTGCGGTTTCTTGAGCCAAAGCCAAGAATGGCTACAAAAGCAATGGGAGATATATGCAAAGTTTATACTTCTCCCTTCTGCTCAATCCACTCCTGCCTCAGAGTTTTCCTCTTTTTGAGTCCACACTTGGGTTTGAATTGAAAAACTGCACCTCACGCTGTGTGTGAACATTCCCTGAGTGTGTCCCTGACTCAGGTTCTTGTGTCAGAAAAAGTTCCCTTGTTTTGCATAAAATTTCAGCATGATGTTGATTCCAAATACTCCTGCCACTAATATTCTGGTTGCACATATATTTTACAGGCATATGGATCGCAGAGATGTTAGTGAAGCCAACTGGAAGCCAATTGAAGCTACACGGCCAGAGCTCGATCCAGAAACAAATGAGCTTGAGGGGAGAATGGAGGGCTGCAGATTGAAAGTGACATTGTCTCTACTAGGGAGATAAGACATTTATCCCGGAGAATTGTGGGTTGTGCTTTGTGTATTATTGTTCCATCTTTAATATATTCACTTTTTGCAAAACAATAGAGTGAATTGTGTTATATTTGTCTGCAATGTTTCTGAATCCTTAAAACTAAAGCTCCACGTAGGGGGCCACAATAAGGACATGTTCACACGACGGAATTTGCATTTCGCATGGCTGGCTGTGATGGGAAGCTGGTGCACTGCACCAACATCCCGTCGCGGCATTCTGCTCCGGATTAGGCCCAAATGAATGGGCCTAATCAGGAGGGAGTCTCGTGCTGCGGACGCTGCGGCTGAGTCAGCTGCGCAATTCAAGGCAAGAAGGGTCATCATTGAAGTCAATGGGAGACGGTTTTGGCAGCAGATTTTGAGGTGGATTCCGCGTCAAAATCCGCTGCCAAAAAACTCAGTGTGAACAGACCCTAAGAAAGCGCTGCAGGAAAAACTGCACCGTCAATGCATCGTGGTTTTTCTTCAATTATATCTGTAGGGAAACCTCCAGCGTTTTTGTAGGTATAATTGACATGCTGCTATGGTCTTGGAAATTGCAACTAGGGTTGTGCGATCGTGATCAGGAAAGATTGGATCCCGATCGGCAATTGAGCAAATTTCATGATCGCGCTCGGCTGGAAAATGATCGAAAATCGGATTTTAAAACGATCCTGAAATCTCAAGATTGGCTCAACCCTAATTGCAACGTGTCCATTGTGTGTATTCTTTCGCAATGTGACATATGGGGAGGGTAGCTCGGTAGCAGCAGTGGTGCAGACCCAACCAGTCAGCGACAGGGACACAAAATATGGAGGAAACAGGTTTATTTAGAAAAAAAACAGGAAAAAAAAATAATAAAATGAGCAAAATAAAATACAGCCTTAGGGTGAATTCACACTGAGTAAACGCTAGCTTATTCTGAACGTAAAACACGTTCAGAATAAGCGGCGTCTAAAGCAGCTCCATTCATTTCTATGGGAGCGGGGATACGAGCGCTCCCCATAGAAATGAATGGGCTGCTTCTTTCACTCCGTGCAGTCCCATTGAAGTGAATGGGGAGTGCCGGCGTGTACGCTCCGGCATGAGCAGAGCTTGCCGTATACGCCGGCACTCCCCATTCACTTCAATGGGACTGCACGGAGTGAAAGAAGCAGCCCATTCATTTCTATGGGGAGCGCTCGTATCCCCGCTCCCATAGAAATGAATGGAGCTGCTTTAGACGCCGCTTATTCTGAACGTGTTTTACGTTCAGAATAAGCTAGCGTTTACTCAGTGTGAATGCACCCTTAACTTCAGACAAAGCAATAAGAAACAAAATCCTGCTCGTCTGAGCAACTAATTAAACAGTAATAACAAACTAACTATACGTGTGGCTTACTAACAGCCACATGAACGAACCAATGAGCACGACACAGTCTCACCAGACTCAGAGAAACTGGACAGACCCTTGTAAATCGCCATCATTGTTTTTGTCAATACGCAAATGAGCTCTTTGAAGCAATGGGGATGTTGCTATTGCTCCAAAGAGGTAAGCAGAACAGCTTTGTTGCTCCAAATAGTTAATTTGCATATGGACAGAAACAATAATACCTGGGTAATTGAGGCAATAAGGTGAAAACACAGTTTGATTCAGGTGACGGTCTCCTATCTATCTGCGGGGCTGGGCTGATGCGCTGGTTCTGGTCACTTTTAGTCGCGGCATGTAGATGAGATCACATCATGTATTGCGACAGCCTTCGGGTGAAGAGGGATCGCAGTTTCCATCTGCTCCACATTTGTTTAGAAGCAGTTAACTTCTATTTCTTTCTAGTTTTGAGTCATTAGAAGTAGATTAGAATTCGCTTCTGGCCATAATTACTAGAGAAATAAATGTAGCTTGACCAAGTACAGTCGGAGTATTAATGTTCAATCCGGGCCTGACAATGGGAACAGTTACATAGTACAGGTCCACTAAATCCCCACATTACAAACTTTATCTGTGAGTAAGTAAAAGAGATTGTCAATTACAGGCTACTTCACATAATAGGCGGCTTACGGGCCCCATATATCTATAGGCAGGGTCTAATAGGATCAGAGGAGGCTCAACAAGTACAAGAACAGAGGCAACTGGGCTACTGTATACTGAGCTATACGTCCTTTATTACACGGGGAGGAACGGCAGCCACCGTGAACCTGCAGCGACCAACACATTAAACCATCAATCTATAGTAGGAATAGTGGATAAGGTTTGGGTATCCTCAGGGGTGAACCTAGCTATTATGCCGCCTGAGGCGGACGACAGAAAGCCGCCCCCCTCCCCCCGGGAGGAGGGGGCGGGACAAAGGGGGTGGGGCAGAGAGAAGGGGGCAGGGCGGAGTGGTGTTAGTAGGCAGAGAACAGGCAGGGAGAGGACCTGCTCTCTGCCTGAGCGTGAGGGGAGGCCGCTGGAGCAGTGCTGCGTCCACAGGGCTTCCCCAATCCACCGCTCGGTGCTAAGCCAGTCCAGGACAGCGTGTCCTGGACTGGCTTACGTAAGCAAAAATGCCGCCCTCCCTGGGGCCCTGGCATAGCGCTGCCTGAAGCGGTCGCTTCAGGTCGCCTCATAGGAGGTGCGGCGCTGGGTATCTTTCAGACTAATGCGAAACGGACAACACGCAGACCTATTACAGTGAATGTAGCCATTCATACCACCAAGAGACCGAGAAAAAAAATTTGGCATAGACTATTTTTTTCCTGTTTTTTTTCTACTCATCTTGTGCATGCTGGTTCTGGTGACAATAACCTATCTAGCCATATAAAATTAGTTACAAAAATGGACGTCACATCATGTGAATTTAGCTCTAGATCTTCAGGCCTAGTCTACAAAGGACTACCGTTTATACTCGAGTGTAAGCCGAATCTTTCAGCACAGTTTTTGTGCTGAAAAAGACCCCCTCGGCTTATACTCAAGTCAAGCAAAAAAAAATTAATATATATACAGTCCTATGAAAAAGTTTGGGCACCCCTATTAATCTTAATCATTTTTAGTTCTAAATATTTTGGTGTTTGCAACAGCCATTTCAGTTTGATATATCTAATAACTGATGGACACAGTAATATTTCAGGATTGAAATGAGGTTTATTGTACTAACAGAAAATGCGCAATATGCATTAAACCAAAATTTGACCGGTGCAAAAATATGGGCACCTCAACAGAAAAGTGACATTAATATTTAGTACATCCTCCTTTTGCAAAGATAACAGCCTCTAGTCGCTTCCTGTAGCTTTTAATCAGTTCCTGGATCCCGGATGAAGGTATTTTGGACCATTTCTTTCTACAAAACAATTCAAGTTCAGTTAAGTTAGATGGTCGCCGAACATGGACAGCCCGCTCTCAAATGATCTGAAAACAAAGATTGTTCAACATAGTTGTTCAGGGGAAGGATACAAAACGTTGTCTCAGAGATTTAACCTGTCAGTTTCCACTGTGAGGAACATAGTAAGGAAATGGAAGACCACAGGGACAGTTCTTGTTAAGCCCAGAAGTGGCAGGCCAAGAAAAATATCAGAAAGGCAGAGAAGAAGAATGGTGAGAACAGTCAAGGACAATCCACAGACCACCTCCAAAGAGCTGCAGCATCATCTTGCTGCAGATGGTGTCACTGTGCATCAGTCAGCAATACAGCGCACTTTGCACAAGGAGAAGCTGTATGGGAGAGTGATGAGAAAGAAGCCATTTCTGCACGTACGCCACAAATAGAGTTGCCTGAGGTATGCAAAAGCACATTTGGAGAAGCCAACTTCATTTTGGAAACAAAGATTGAGTTGTTTGGTTATAAAAAAAAGGCGTTATGCATGGCGTCCAAAAAGAAACAGCATTCCAAGAAAAACACTTGCTACCCACTGTAAAATTTGGTGGAGGTTCCATCATGCTTTGGGGCTGTGTGGCCAATGCCGGCATCGGGAATCTTGTTAAAGTTGAGGGTCGCATGGATTCCACTCAGTATCAGCAGATTCTTGAGAATAATGTTCAAGAATCAGTGACGAAGTTGAAGTTACGCCAGGGATGGATATTTCAGCAAGACAATGATCCAAAACACCGCTCCAAATCGACTCAGGCATTCATGCAGAGGAACAATTACAATGTTCTGGAATGGCCATCCCAGTCCCCAGACCTGAATATCATTGAACATCTGTGGGATGATTTGAAGCGGGCTGTCCATGCTCGGCGACCATCTAACTTAACTGAACTTGAATTGTTTGTCCAAAATACCTTTATCCAGGATCCAGGAACTGATTAAAAGCTACAGGAAGCGACTAGAGGCTGTTATCTTTGCAAAAGGAGGATCTACTAAATATTAATGTCACTTTTCTGTTGAGGTGCCCATACTTTTGCACCGGTCAAATTTTGGTTTAATGCATATTGCACATTTTCTGTTAGTACAATAAACCTCATTTCAATCCTGAAATATTACTGTGTCCATCAGTTATTAGATATATCAAACTGAAATGGCTGCTGCAAACACCAAAATATTTAGAACTAAAAATGATTAAGATTAATAGGGGTGCCCAAACTTTTTCATAGGACTGTATATATATATTTTTTTTTTTGTTTTGTTTTGTTTTGTTTTTTTGACTAGCCGCAATAGTAATGTATAGAATCTCCCATAAAATAGTGAAAAAAACTTTTAGAAAATATAATAAAAAAAATAAAGTAAATAAAAGTTATAGATCACTCCTTTCCCTAGAATACATATAAATGTAGAAAATGACTGTGAAACACAAACACATTAGGTATCCCTGTGCCTGACAGTGCCCAGTCTACTGTATATAGGGGATCTGCAGTGCTCCTGTTCCATCGGGAAGGGGTTAATAGGAGCACTGCAAATACCCTATATTCAGCCAGGCTGAATTCCAAGTGGGGGGAAAAAATCCCAGTCCTCAAGCTCAGGGAAGGGGCAGACAGACAACCAAAACACCCCCTCCCCTTCCCCAGCAACTACTGCACCCAAAAACTCTGACCATTTTAATTTTTGAAATTTTCCAGTAGCTGCTGCATTCCCCCCCCTCGGCTTATACTCAAGTCAATAAGTTTTCCCAGTTTTTTTGTGGTAAAATTAGGGGGGTCGGCTTATATTCGGGTCGGCTTATACTCGAGTATATACGGTATATCATATATATTATTTTATATTACATTATATTATCCCAAAAACCCAATCCACTGGCACTAGCATGCATAATATAACCTAAACATAGTACCCAGTCCAGCCTGGAATTTTTGGATATGCAAACCAATTTCTCATTTCTAGTTGTTGGATCCCTTGGCTGCTCCTTCACATTTGCTTCTATGTTCTAGACATTTGCAAATGAATATTTGGACAGCGTCTTCTATGTTTATATAATGGATGACTCCTGACAGTGGTTACAACGAGCCGCAGATTCTCTCTGAGACTGTCACAGTTTCCTTATCCTTCAGGGCGTATATTTCTTTTCCGCCAAAGCGCACATTTCAAAGGGAAGGAGACCTTGCCTCCACAAGTCATGATTCATCCCGGCCTCCGCCACTTCAATCATTAACCTGTGTTCAGGATTTACAGCCTGGTTTATGGATCTGATAAGTAGACACGTGACCAGAGACGGCCATAAGTCCTTCCTTTCCACAATTGTAGGGACAGGAGTAATCACAATAATTGTATATGATGATGTCATATGGAATTATGTAACAATATCTGTTTGATTCAGGTGACAGTAACCTATCTATCTGCAGGGCTGGGGTGATATGCTGGTTCTGGTGACACTAACCTATCTATCTGCCGGGCTGGGGTGATATGCTGGGTTCTGTTGACACACTCCCTTTAAGTTACCTCTCTGCCTACAGTAAAGGATGACATTAAATGCTGTAGACAACTTCATTTTAATGGTTCCTGTTTGTCATCTCTAATTCCTTAGCAGGGCCCCAGAGGGCCCCGGTTGTAAAGCATCGCTACAGAAGTTTATAGACTGTGGAGGAAGTTTCAGAATTACAGACCATTGTATGACTTTTAATAGCATTCCATAAAACTAATTAGATACAAAGTATCCAGAACAGAAGTAATTAAAACTATATTACAGAGGTGAAAACACATCAGCTGACAAACCAGTGCGGAAGATGGAGCCAGTCATTTATCTTCTGCTCAGACACAACGTACATGACAGACACAAAGTATTTCAGCTCTAGGGCACTTCCCAATATTCTTTATAGTTCCTCTGGCATAGCTCTTAAAGGGGTTACGCCACCACGAATATCCAGATTGATGAGGCTTGGACCACTGAGACCCCACCAATCCTGAGAATGGGGAGTGTGCGCTCCTCCTGACCGCTGCTAGGCTGAATGTAGATGTGACACTAGATGGACGCTGCTCCCATGGGTGCTTTGGCTAGCTCCCATTAAAGTGATTGAGAGACTGGATTCGACTGTCCACCAAATGACGCACCTATATTCTGATGGTACAATGGGAGAAAACACCCCCCTATTCTCAGGATTGGTGGGGTCTCATTGATCAGACCCCCACCAATCAGAAGGTTACCCTATATCTTATCAATAGTGGAGAAGGTTTCAGTCCTGAGCTGCAACCTCCAAAATTGATTGTTCCTTCCTTTTGGTGTCTGAACCAAGTGTGCATGTGACTAGGGAGCCGAGATGAATAGCTGTCACTCTCAGCCAGACAGCTGCAGATGGTATATGGTTATCTTAAGTCAATGATCTCCTGGTATAAGGTAGTCACAGTTGTGCAATGTTACTTATTATACATCATGACTTCACCTTATGACATCATACAACAAATACGGTATATCTTTTCATTACATTATATATAAATATTCTCTTGTAATATCTGTAGGTTTTTTGGACTGGCACAGGTTAGATAGGAAGTGATCAGATCAGGTTTTGTTCCTTTTCCTGAAGAGATGAATCACCAGCACATCGGTTGTTGTGTATACAGCGCCAGCACATGTCACCGATTCAGCGGCCAAAATACTCTTAAAGTGCCCGTACACCTTCAATGACTGTTGGTTCACACCTACACCTGTGTTTTATTAACTCACCACTTTTTAATGCGTATAGGGGGGGGAAAATCCCCAAGCAGACTCCCCGAACAGAATACTGAACGCAGATGTGACCAGGCCTAAGGCCTCATACACAACAGTGAAAAACGGACATGGGATGGACATTTTTTTTTCAACATCCGACACACGTCCATTTTTATAACAATAGAAGTCAATGGGCGCATGTTCAAATCCGCTTTTTAACAGACCATGAATTCCCTCTATTAAAAAATAGGACTTGATCTATTTTTGTATATTTTTCTCGCAATACAAGCCCATGGGTCTGTTTTTCACCAACATTAAAATAGATCAGTGGGTTGGGTCAAAAAGGACCTATGAAGTTTTGCTAATGGACAGTCAAAATGGATGATAAACGGATGTAAAAAGTGGTTAGAAAATGGATCAAAATACGTGACACACTGATGGAAAATGGCTGTTAAAAACTGACTCTTTAACCACTTCCGGACCGCCCATAGAGTATATACGTCCGGGAAGTGGCTGCCTTGTTCTGACAGGTTTATTCCCTTCCCTGCCATCTCAATCGCTGTGTATACAGCAGTCAATGAGCGCTGTATACACGGCTATGGGCGCCGCCATGATGCGGCCGCCCTCTGACCTGGCGGTCACGTGATCCGCCGGGAGCAGTGTCTTGCAAGAGCTGCTGGGTCCTACAGCACCCAGATCAGCTCTGTATACTGTGTATACGACATGCAGGAGGCTGTATTTCTCCTGCAACTGGGGTTAAATGTAGCAGCCCCAGTTATAGGAGAAATCAGCCTCCAATACAAAAAAAAAGTGATCAGATGTCCCCAAAGGTCTCTTATCACCTTATGGGGACACAATCTGAAAAAAACTAAAATAAAAATATAATAAAAAAGTTTTGAAAAAATATAAATAAAACAATAAAAATAATAAGCTAATAAAACACCGTTATTAAAGGTTATAGCCCCACCCCCGACGACACCATACAAAATAAAAATTACCGTAACGGAGAGGAAAAACTATTTTATAAAGTTTTTCAATGACACTTTATGTTATTAAATAAAATAAAAAATTATGAATTGAAAACCAGACACAATTTTCCTCCTATTATGCTTATATTTTCCTGGATACAAAAAAAAATTAAAACACATTCGAAAATAAAAACAACATCGAAATAAAGCCCCACGTGTCCCCGAAAAAAGACGCAAAAATTAGTTGACTGAGACATACGGGAAAAATGTTACAGCCCTCAAAACCGCACATACAAAATAAACCTAAAATGTGTCTGGTCCTGGACCACAAATTGGCCCGGTACTGAAGTGGTTAATTTGTTTTTAATGTCTGTTTTTTGACAATTTGTGTATGAGGCCTCACCTTTGGAGTATTGTCTGGATCTCCCGGTGGTCATAAATGGTTCCATAACTGAGGTCTGAAGAGAAAAGTTGAAGTGGGAAACGTAGGCCAGTATACAGTAGATAAAAGGCTGCCGCAAGCAAACAATGATGGCAAGTTCCACCGCACCTAGTGGCAATATGAAGAAGACGCCATTGACGCCACCAAGGCCATCATCTATCTTCCAAGTGGGGGATCAGCTCAGTCTCAGTCTCCCATCCATTCCAGTCCATTGGTAGACACAGCCCTCATACAGGAGTTATGCTCTTTTTGCAAGAAAGCAGTGCACCCCTTTAATTTATTTCCCATTAAGCAGAGAATTCTCCTTTAAGTATAGAGAAGTAACTTATTATCCCTGAGAAACCGACAGATCACGTAGCCTGCACCATAATAAGGGAAGTCGCTGCCTATGTGTAAATAGGATTTAGTTCACGGGGATATTTTTACACTTTCCACGACCGGCTGCAGAACTTTCCCCTCCTAAAATATACCCAGAATACAATGGTGTTGGCTGTTTGTTGTATTGCAATGAAGTAAAGGCTTGCTCTGTAAATGCTGTAACTTGCGGGGAGCGTCAATGAAGGATTTTGCTCTTTTTCTTTGGTAACAAAATGGAAGAGTTTGTGCGCTGGTTATACGAGTGATCACAAGTGGGATTGACACTTTCTGCATAATGATGCTTATATTTTCGGATACAGGATGGATATTTGCCTCGCTTACAAGGCGGTAGTAAGGCTAAGATGGCACAGTGTACAACCCCTGAAAACAAGGATCCATCAAGGAATGTCCACGGTTGGCTCTGTGTCGCCCCCTGCAGGGCTGAGTCCAGGTGTCTTTAGTAAAACTCTGCAATATGCAGATATAAATCTGTTCAACATAAGCCAAAATACACTCAGAATAACGCACCGAGAAAGGGTTCTTGGAATGAAACTTTGTATAAGAGAATGTCATGATGATATATGATATATGAGATTCTAGTAAACTGTCGTGCTAGATCTAGCTTGGATACAAGATGAGATATGGTTGTGCATGGAGGCATATACACCTCATATGGGGTCCTGCAGCACAGTGTACCACAGATCTCGCGGCGTTACCTATAGATTCTGCTCACTTGTAGTTTGCCTAAACTGACATCCTGGATGGTCCCATAAATTCACAATTGGTGATAAATCTGGCGACTGCGCAGGTCAAGTCAGTGTTACATTGTAGTGAGCACATACCAGGGAAACCTTACCATGTCTGATGGTAAGCTGGAAGCCCTGACATGATGCTATGCACTGAGCTGTTCGTGCCCCTCATATCACTACTAGGGGTGATCCCAGGGCCGCACCTCTAATGAGGCGAGGTGAGGCAGCTGCTTCAGGCGTCATTTTCGGAAGGGGTGGCAACTTGTTTTTTCCCTAAACATTATTAAAGTTAAAGGACCTGTGATGATGTCATTAAAGATCCTTTAAATCTTTGCAATTCGGCATCTATCTAGGACGTAGATAGATCCCGAATTGTAAATCAACTGAAGGACTTGTGATGACATCATCACAAGTCCTATCGTTCACTAGGCTATCAGCAGACCCTGACCCCCCTTACCCCGGTCTTCAGTCCCAGAGGGGGTGAGGAATGTCTTTTGATCGTCCGCCTCAGGCAGCAGAGGGACCAGGTTCACCACTGGGTGATCCCAAACTGAATCTGGATTTATGGCTAAAGACAATACACTCCCAGTCAAGGTTTCTCGTTCACAACATCATTGCAAATGGACGATGGCTGGGTGTCTATGGCAGGACATGTAATAGGTGCTGTGACACCAAATTTGCTTCTGCTAAACACCTGGAAATGGTCGGGGGAGAGACAAGAGTATGTAATAAAGATGCCATCTGTGTATGGATGGTGGACAAGGAAGAAGTGGGAGCTGCCCGAGGTTGTTGGCAGATGACATTATCCTCTCTAGTGCTGGTCTGTGTGAGCCATCAGGTGCCTGTTGACTATTTAGGCATGCCCTCATGTAACCACTGCTCCCAGTAACTCCTAAGGACTATGTCAGAATGACCTAGATTGCGGTCAGTTTGTGGAAATAACCATCCTGCTTCTCTGTGTCCAGTGAGCGCCCCCACTCAAAGTCTGGGCAAAATGTCTGAGACGTATCTAGCAGTCTATGATTTCTCACCTAGAGGTACACTACCCAAAAGTAGCCTCTGACAGCCTTTTCATAGAGCAGCGAGGGCAAGACCCAGTATCTAATCCAACACCACCCCTGTGAAGTTCATATTTCCGCTTGAGACATAACTGCATGCCGAGTTTTTCAGCAATCCAACATTTGTATTTGGGTGTGTTGTATATTTTTTATCAATGAGTAGAGAAGAGTGAGTAGTATTCGATCGAGTAGGTATTCGATCGGATACTACAGTATTCAAAATAATCGTACTCGATCAAGTACTACTAGCTATTCGCAGTAAATATTCGATTCAGAGCCAGTGTTGATTGGCCGAATCCTATATAGTGTATACCATTTGGCAAATCAACGCTGGTTCTGCAGCAGGCTCGTCCTTGCTAGGAACAGGCAGCTTACTGTTACGAGGGAGCTGACTTTTTCTCATAGGAATGAATTGACCAGCGTTGATTGGCCAGTGTACAGAATTCGGCCAATCAACACTGGTTCTGCCGGAGGCTCGTCTGTGAGGAGGCGGAGTCTAAGATCGGACCACAGCAGTCTCCATTGTGGTCTAATTTTAGACTCCGCCTCCTCACAGACGAGCCTCCGGCAGAACCAACGTTGATTGGCCGAATGCTGTACATTGGCCAATCAATGCTGGTCAATTCATTCCTATGAGAAAAAGTCAGCTCCCTCGTAACAGCAAGCTGCCAGCTCTCCTGACTAGCAAGGACGAGCCTGCGGCAAATCAACGCTGGTTCTGCAGCAGGCTCATCCTTGCTAGTCGGGAGAGCTGGCAGCTTGCTGTTACGAGGGAGCTTACTTTTTATCCGCGCAACTGCAAGCGCTCTACAGTTAAAGCGCACGGACCCCATAGACTATAATGCGGTCTGTGCGCTTTAACTGCACAGCGCTCCTCCTAAACACTCTCCTCCTGCTATTCGTGGACTTGGTGACTCTCCTTTAGTCAAATAGTGGTTTCCCCTGAAACGAGTATTTTTTTCCCATAGTCTATAATGAGATTCGATATTCGTTCGAGTAGTCGAATATTGAGGGGCTACTCGAAACAAATATCGAATCTCGAAAATGCGCTGCTGGTGACAAGTATCAGTCAATATTCAATACCCAATAAGTGTCCCGCTTTGTGACATGAAATCCCCAGCGGCCCAGTGTGGCAGACTGTGTGTGACACCTCCATTAGACTTCTTATATCAGAACAAAATTCTGCTAAAAAATCTGATTTGTCCAGATTTCAGTAGTATGATGGCAGGATATGATGTGCAGAGGAGGCAGAGCTAAATATTACGTGTGACAAGCCCTTAGTAATAGATATTGTATGTCGCCACCGGCAAAAGCATGTGAAAGCATGAAACTGTAAACTCTGACATGTTACAGGTGTAGACGGCAAGTGTCTGGAGCTCGAAAGTGTCAGAAGGCGGATAGCTACAAGATATATATATATATATATATATATATATATATATATATATATGTTATAATTCCATCCAGTTACATCAGTTTTTTTAATCTGTCACCCAGATCATTGCAGAACCTATAAAATATTGATCACAACAGATGAGATGAAAACTTATAGCAGTATATAGATATACAGTCCTGAACTTATAGCAGTATATAGATATACAGTCCTGAACTTATAGCAGTATATAGATATACGGTCCTGAAATGTCACTGACATACAGAGTGCCCTGAAAGTCTTGTAGATAGTCACCATCTAAAAATAACATGAAACTGTATAATAGAACTGTATGAGAACAATACACATAATAGCACATATGTCAGCGGTAAAGCTGAATGTATATACAATGTTACTGTATGTTTGTGGTATAGGTAATACAATTGTATTCTTTTATAAGATTTATCACATTTGCCGCCATGATTCCATTCACACACACAGTCAGGAATACTGTAGATTATTACTGATAAATCTGCATTGCATGTATACAGGAATATGCACAGGGAACATGGCGCGAATATGGCCCTGTACTGTATAGTCACTCTGAGGGTCACTATATGAGAAGACCTCCATAATCAGGGTGTATATACTATTTGTGCAACGTGTGGTTCAGCATGGACTGGCTACCTTCGTGGAAATAATAACAGGTCAAGATGAGCAAGTAGTATTCAATCAAATACCTCCCCTGCGTAGATATTGGTGTACTCGGTCAAATACCACGCGGTAAACGCGGGAAATATTCGATTCCCCTCCCACCTTCCCGTGGCTCTTTTTTGTAACACCAACATCTATGGGACGGAGGTATTCAATCGAATATACTCGCTCATCTCTAGTCAATACCCATGACCCATTAGATTGCTTGATAGGGACTAGAGATGAGCGAGTACTGTTGGGATCAGCCGATCCGAACAGCACGCTCGCATAGAAATGAATGGACGTAGCCGGCACGCGGGGGGTTAAGCAGCCGGCCGCCATCAAAGCGGAAGTACCAGGTGCATCCATACATTTCTATGGAGCGTGCTGTTCGGATCGACTGATCCGAACAGTACTCGCTCATCTCTAATAGGGACCGCAATAATAATTCCATCAATGGTTCACAGTTTCCAATGACTTGCATCCATTTCTCCCATAAAATCAGTAGTAAAGATAGAGATATGATGTTCTGCACAAGGGCCCTGGACTCCGTGTCACATACAACAGGACACAGTTTTTGTCATTGGTTAGAAGCATTAGAAGTGCTGTGCAAAATTTTTAGGCATGTGTTGGGAAAAATTCTGCACAGTAAGGCCCAGTCTAGATCTGGGTTCAGGTTTCCATTTGGGGAGTCCACTTGGGAACGGAAACCTATACGCATTAAAAAGTGGTTACCTTAGGAAACTGATGGATCCCATAGACTATAATGGGGTCCGTATGGTTTCCGCGTGAAAAATGCAGAGAGAAAAGTGCTGCTTGCGGATGGGGGAAAGGAATGTCCCAAACATATATTATATATCCTATTATAATTGTGGCCGGTATGAGGAACGATTCGGCCCCCTCCGTACATACCCCATGTCCATCCCCGTCCTGTCTTCTTGCACATCTCAAGTACAGATAAGTTTCCCGGTACTCGGCTTCTGTTACAGACAAGATCTGATTGACACAAAGCCGGGAAACTTTTCAGAGTGTTTGTGACTTAGAAATTGCAAATCGCGAGAACAAAATCTGCGCCTCTAAATACGCCAGCGTGCCCTATTACATGTCAGTACAACGTATAAGTCACCTCCAGTGTAACACAAGAAATATGACCTACTCAATAAGGAGACATCTCACGTTCTTCATTGTCTTCAGACTAATCTTATACACGAAGGAACCCACGAGGATGACCTCAGAGGAGAAAGTAAACCACAAAACGAACCAACCTTTCACTTCAACAGTCCAAAGGCCCCGTCTAAGACTTGTTCTTCTTAGTAAATCCCAACGTGATCTATTCCCGGTAAGAAGCTGCAGGAAAACAAAGTTTCTTTGGAGCCTCCCAACCCACAAGTGATCTCAGCTCAGGCTTCAGTCCCTATTCAAACAAGTGAGCTCCAGGGCAACAGCAAGTTCACAGGAGGAGGAGAATAGCCATAAAGAGGGAGTTGCAAGCTCTCGTATGCAAGCCCTTTTATCATCCAGATTGGAAACCTGTTCTTCAGGTTAGAAGCTGCAGAAATATATCTGAATCTTAATATTTCTCTTCTATTTCTTCTGCAACATGATTGAGGACAAGGAAGCTACTCCTTATAGTCTAAAGGAAGACTGAGGGTGGTAGAAGGAATTGTTTACATGGAAGTCATATCTCTATGCTTATCGCTTCAGTCTTAGGTATTGGGGAGAGTAACTGTGGGCATGCTGGGAATTATAGTCCTACCGTCAAGGAGCAGAATAGAATTGTAGTCTTCAGGAATTTGCTTTACAACAATAGTATCTCATTTTGTAACGTTTGCTAAAGTTCTTGAATTCTGTGTTGTTCGTGTGCAACAGTTTTTTTTGGATCTTTTGATTGTGTTTTACCATGACACTGCAAGTGGGGCTTATAATAGCAAAGTCTCCTTAAAGGGGTTGTGCCGTTATGGACACTTATCCCCTTATCTGCAGGACAGAGGATAAGTATCCGACCTGAATGTGAAGGTCCCCAGTGATCAGTATAATGGGGGCCCGAAAGTCCACATAGCGCAATATCTCCTGTCCTGTGAATAGGGAATACGTGTTAGTAATGGGACAACCCCTTTAAGGAAGCATCGCACCCCTTCTAACCCATATCTATGACATTTCACAAATCCAGTTAGTACAGATGAGGGGCAATAACTTTGAAACAACTGTCTGCCGATGGCATTGATCTATAGGGAGCTACATGGCAAAAGGTGGCACTAGATCAAGTTCCCCATTTCCACCAAGATCTTATTTGCATATTCCTAAAAAGTAAGTGCGATTACCCATAACTATACATACTTGGCTTACGTGAATTAGGGCGGGTTCACACCAACGCCCAATCTCCGTTTTGAGGAGACGGAAAACCGGCATTCAGTGTCCGCCAGTGAGAGTCATCTGCTCTCCGTGGCGAAACCGTTTTTTTTTAACCGGACACAAAAGCCTGCATGTCCGACTTTGTGTCCGGTTAAAAAAAACGGTTTCGCCGTGGAGAGCAGAAGACGCTCACGGCGGACACTTTTCAAACCCATTCAAATGAATGGGTTTGAAAACTGCCTGCCGGTTTCCGTCTCCTGTCCAGTTTCTCGGGCAGGAAACGGAAACCTGCAAAGAGCAGACTGGGCACTGGTGTTAACCCGCCCTTACAAAGTTGAGTGTAAAATTAAAAGCAATTTCTAGGGCTTACACATTGAATGATCCGTCGTTAGGATAGGTCATCAGTATCAGATTCATGGGAGTTCAACACCCAGAACCTCCACAGAACAGCTACTTGGTTGAGTGCCGCTTACATTTCTGATGCCGGTGACATCATGTTTAATGGTCACTTGACCTGTTTGCAGCTCAGTCATGTTCAAGTGAATGGAGTTGAGTTGCAATACCATGAACAGCCACTAGACGATGTGTGGCACTGTGCTTGATATTTTGTGAAGACGCCGTAATGCTGTGGTCTGTTCAAACATCTGATCTATGTCAGACCCCTACACATATCCGAACTATAGGCCATAAATATGTAAGTCCTGGAGATCCCTTTAATGCAGCAGCTCAGTACTTGACATTTCCTTTAGACTAACTTCATTCCAACAGTGTTGATAAAATGTATAAATTTGACTAAGTTTAAGGGTATTCAAAAAAGTAGATACGGATGACCTGTCCTTAGGGTCCGTCATCATTCTCAGCTCAATGGGGGTCTGACAGGCTTGAGGAGACTGCAAGCTTCAGCCTCTTCACCGAATACCAAACATGGGCCCCTATAGGGGACAGCAGCTGTACTTGATAATGCAGTTCAGCCCCATCAACTTGTGGGACTGAGATGCAAACAGGCAATACAACCAATGAACATGACATCGCTGGACTGGGACGTGGAGGCATCTTCAAGAAACTGTGTAGTATGGAAACGCAGGGATTGTGTGCGGCGCACAAGTCTCTGCCCTATGACATTGATACCCAGGGACAGATAAACTTGTGTGATTGTCTTTGGTCGCTTCCTGTACACGCCATGTCGGAGGAATGTAAGGTGATACACATCTGCCTTGTAGAGATTCTCCTGTCATCAGATTCTCTTTTATAGATACTGAAGGGAAGAATGCGTTTAATGTCTGAAGTCTCCCATCTTTCTATATCACTTATTTTCACAAATACCCTCTTTACACATCAATGTCTTCACGTTCCAGCTTGTCTGAATCTGAAGATTAGAAATATTACTTACACACAACCAGATAAAAAGCAACTTTTGATAAAAAAAATAAAATAAAGTATAGACGTGATGTGCGTTCTGCACCACCAGAAGGTGCGTGTCATCAGCCATCTGGGTGCACTCATCATTGTGGAAGGCATGATGGACCAACACAAGCATACATCTATCCTTGCGGACCATGTTCACCCCTACATGCGAATTGTTTTTCCTTAGGATGATGGCGGCATCTACCAGCAGGAAAATGCGACGTGTCATAAAGCTTGCAGTGTACGTGTGTGGTTCGAGGAGCACCAGGATGAGTTTACCGTACTTCCCTGGCCAGCAAATTCCCCAGACTTGAACCCAATCGAGAATCTGTGGGACCACCTTGATCGGGTTGTTTGCGCCATGGATGCTCAACCACGTAACCTAGCCAGGGCACTGGAGTCGGCATGGCTCAACATCCCAGTGATCATCATCACAACATCCCCTCTCTTCCTGCACGTCTCACAGCGGTCCGCTCTGCCAAAGATGGTCACATTAATGCTGCTGTGAATAGATCCATTAAAGTCTATGAGGTCGTCTGCTGGCCATTGACAGTGCTAAAATGTCCTAAATAAATAATCCCAAAGAAGCTACCACCTATAATTGTTAACAAAATGAGACTTTGTTTGGAGCCTTTGTCAGCCGTTATGTAATGACCCCCCTCAGTGTCCCCACATGTAGTATAATGGTCTCCATACACAGCAGAATGGCCCCTACAGGGTAATATAGCAGCAAAACCCCAAATGTACAGGGTTCACCTTGGTCTTCAGACCTCAGAGTATAATATTTGGAGGCCCAGGGAAAGTGAGTAAATATAACTCACTTTCCTTAGGGATAGTGGGGAGCACGCCATGGGTACACATAGCACAACCACTGCTCACGAGGACTGAGCTAGTACTACAGGAGACATATGGGCACCAGCACCTACAAACATAGCAGATCATTGGGGGATCCAGCAATGGGATCCCTGGAAATCAGCCCATCGATAGATCTTCTGCAAAGAAATATTCCCATTCAAGTCCAGTGCAAAGCCAAGCCACACTAGAATGTATATTCCTACGCCTGGATGAGCAATGAAGATATGAGCACCGTACAATGACTGCAAAAGTCCCTGTGCAGTCCCTGTCCTCTCCATGTTCTCCCAATACCCTGGTTATGCACTGCAGTATATTTTCTAAGATAGGTAGGTTCACCACCTATAAACACTAAACCTAATATGTACAGAGCCTACATTATCACTGTGTAAATACTATATATCTGCTGTTTTCAGTAAGGATCAGTCTTCAAAAAGGAATGACTACACATGATATAGGAAGTTCATCGGATAAGTACACAAGACCTAACACCACATCAAAGTCCAGGCCCTGCACCGGGTGACCACATTGTTTGCATCATGTCTCTATGTGTATTCAGTAAGCCTAAAATGTATACATGTGGCAGTATAGGCACACAGTGTATCAGTACTGGCGCGTAGCTCCAACATATTCCATAGCACTGTACAGAGATGGCAACCATCTATAGGACTTACAATCTGATTTCCATATCATAGACACATATGCGGACCAATGTCACAGGAAATCAAATCAGAAGTCCTGCACCCCATGTGACTGTAGAGGCCTATCAGTAGCGTCAGCAGTGGCTGGAAAGTACCCAATAACGTCATTCATGTACTGCACTTTATTTATTTTATTCTATTCTCTTGTCTGAGTTTCTCGACTTCTCTCCGCATTTAATATGTTATACGGCACAGTCATGGCCATTGGCAGCGATAGATGGGATCTGACCTGCTAAGGGATCATTCACACAGAAATTTTTGGCAGCGGATTTTGATGTGGAATCCGCCTCAAAATCCGCTGCCAAAACCGGCACCATTGACTTCAATGGGAGCTGCTTGCTTCTTTTTTTCACTAGCTAGTAGCGGAAAAAAGAAGCCAGATTACCCTTCTTGCTGCGGATTTCGTAGCGCGAGGCTCCCTCCCAATTAGGCCCATTCATTTGTGCCTAATCTGAAGCGGAATACCGCAACGGGATGTGGATGCACTGCACCCACATCCCGTTCCGGCCAGCCACACAGAATGTTCACACGCAGAGTGCAAATTCCACCGTGTGAACATACCCTAAGGTGTATGGGAAAGTTTCTAGACATACTATGTGCAGGGAAGTGTGTAAATAATCAGTCACATCATGTATTGTCAGTAGTGGAGGTAATGATGGGTTAATAGTGTTATCTATAGAGGTGTTATCTTTTACTGTCATTTTATCTATGCAAATTTGACCTTAAAAAAAATTTGGATAAAAAGCGATCAATACATTAGGTGTTGCCCAAAATGGTATGACTACAAAGTACATCTGGTCCTGCAAAAAAGAAGCCCCGTAAACAGAAATATAAAAAAGGTACAGGTGACATAATATAGTGACTCCAAGAAACTTAGTTTGCAAAGTTTTTTCTTATAATATGTAATGTGATGTACGGGGGATTCAGAAGCTCTGGTTTCTTTCCCAAAAGCAGTCTTTATTGCAGCAGACAAGCTTAAAGGTACAGGTAGTGCTGCTCAGCAGCTCAGCATGTCAAAACAAACAAATGAAAATAAAGACCTACACCTCTCCGGCGGCTTACTAAACAAGTTATTCCCTCACTAACCAGGGGTTCAGCCTACCACTGACCTCCTAACAAACAGGGTTCACAAGTAAACAAGGGGTACACATACCCGGCACTTTAACAGCGTCCTTTTTGGCAGAGCTTTCCCAGACTGGTTGAGTGTGTGTTTCAGTCTCTCTCCTCTCTCTCACTAACCAGCACACCTGTGCTACTTACAGGGCTCTGCTGGTCTGTTCCCAAGCCTGGAATGGATTGCCCTGCAGGACTGGCCCGAACTTTACTCCAGTCCGGGACCTACAAGCTAAACACCTGTGCATACTGCAAGAGTCTTGGGGAAAAATAGCGGTTCTCCCACACTATACCCCTCTCCACTCCACATACCCTCCCCCCTTTGTTTGAGCCTGTGGGGTCGGACAACAGCGGCTACCTCTGCACTGCCACAGTATGTTCTGGATAATGCATCCGCATTTCCCTGGAGTCGGACAGCTCTATGCTCAATTGTGAACCTGTACTCTTGTACAGTCAAAAACCAGCGGGTGACTCTGGCATTTCTTTGTTTATTGTGAGCCATCCAAGTTAGGGGGGGAATGGTCCGTAACCAATGTGAAATGTCCCAGGAGATAGTACCTTAGGGCTTCAAGAGCCCATTTGATTGCCAGGCAATCTCGTTCCACGATACTATAGTTCTTCTCAGCGGGCATCAGTTTTCTACTTAAATAGATCACCGGATGTTCTTCTCTGCGGACCTCTTGTGACAGTACTGCACCCAGTCCTACCTCCGAGGCATCTGTTTGGACTAGGAACTCCTTTTTGAAAACCGGAGTGATCAGAACTGGCTGGCAACATAGGGCAACCTTTAGTTCCTGGAAGGCCTTTTCAGCTTCAGCGGTCCATACAATGGAACCAGATTTTCTTCCTTTTACTAGGTCAGTCAGTGGGGTGGCAATGCTGGCAAAATTCGGGATAAACCGTCGGTAGTGCCCGACGAGTCCGAGAAAGTCTCTCACTTGTTTCTTGGTGACAGGCTGGGGCCACTTCTCGATTGTTTCCACCTTATTGAGTTGTGGCTTTATCACACTTCTGCCAATCACGTACCCCAGGTAACGGGCTTCTTCAAGACCAATGGCACATTTCTTTGGGTTCGCAGTTAGTCCTGCGGCTCTGAGGGAGTCTAGGATGGCTTGCACTTTTGCGAGGTGACTCTCCCAGTCCTCACTAAAAATCACGATGTCGTCCAGATAGGCAGACGCATATTTCAAGTGTGGTTTTAGGACAATGTCCATTAGGCGCTGGAAAGTTGCTGGGGTTCCATGCAGCCCGATTGGCATGTCCCGATACTGGAATAAGCCTTCTGGGGTAATGAACGCCATCTTCTCCTTGGCTTAAGGAGACAACGGTATTTTCCAATATCCCTTTGTTAGGTCAATGGTTGACACATAGCGAGCCCGTTGGATGTGCGTCAAACTTGGATACCTCATTTAGGCGTCGAAAGTCATTGCAAAACCGGAGGGTCCCATCCGGTTTAGGGACTAAGACAATAGGGCTCGCCCACTCACTCTTTGACTTTTCGATGACACCCAGTTCCAGCATCTAGTGCACTTCCTCAGTAATCACTTCCCGGCGTGCTTCTGGAACACGATATGGCTTTAAACGCACCCGGACATCAGTTTGGGGATGATAAACCGAAGTCCGTATGTGTTGGATTTTCAGCATTTTGCACAACTCATTCGTGACCCGTGACATAAACGGAGCTCCCTGGTCTGTTAATATTTCTTTTGGGATGCCAGTCCGAGTGAACATCAGAAAGAGTTCCCGAGAGATTGCCTTAGCTGTGGCAGCTCTCAGGGGTACTGCCTCCGGGTACCGGGTGGCATAATCTAAAATTACCAAAATATATTGGTGTCCCCGGGAGGACTTTGGCAGCGGGCCCACTATATCCATGGCCAACCTCTCAAATGCAACCTCAATTATTGGCAGTGGGATTAATGGACTTCTATAATGGGGCATGGGTGCTGACTTTTGGCAAACAGGACAGGACTCACAAAAAGCTTTTATGTGACCGGGGCACTACCAACTGTTCTGCTACCTTACCTCTTATTCTCTCCACTCGGTACAACGTATTATTTATAACCGACATGTGCGGTTATTCATTCTCAGCTCCCGCATATTTGGGCTTCTCATCAAGCACCTTAACATTTTCCCACCCCCTAGCCAAGGTGGGATCCTGCAGTTGAGCAGACTCTAAATCGCCCCGAGTAATGTCCATGACAGGTAGATCATCTTCCCCTTCTGTATCTTCAGCCTCCCCTCCCATCGCCAACAGGGGAAAACTTTCCTCATCGGGGTCACTGCAACGGCCAGTGCACTATGTCCAGTCAGGGTCTTCAGGGCTCTCATCAAGGGCCACGGAGTCACTTGTTAGTGTCTTTGTCATCACATTCAGTATGGGGCTGTCCACACGGTCAGCAAGAGACCCTTGGTGACTCCACATATTCCAAAAGAGGGGAAAGTCTCTCCCCAATATCACACTGTGAAGAAGTGACTTGACCACCCCACTTCATGGGTCTGAGTGCCACAGGGAGTCTCGAACTGAACAAGGGCATTTGGATATTCACGGGTCTCTCCGTGGATGCACACGACGCCGACCCGAGTTCCAGTGAAAGTGTCAGAGTCCACCAGACTAGCATGCACAAGTGTCACTAGACTTCCAGAGTCAAGTAGAGCCTTCACCGTATAGCCAGAAATCTTCACCCAGCAAATGTGCCTATCTTTTTCAGCTATAGACTCGGTCAGACCTACTGGACGAGCAAAGAGTGACATTCTTCTGGCTGAGCTGCAGTCCATTGGTTCTTGGGTCAGGGGACAGTTGGCTACAATATGTCCTGGCCCTTTGCATCTCCAACAGTAGATCACAGCAGGTCTTCCTGGTGGAGTCATGGGTCGCGTCTGCAGTCTCTCCCCAGAACTTCTGTTACCGGTTCCCTTCATTTCAACTTCGGGTTGACGGTTAGGGGGCAGAGCCTCTCTGGCCCAAGGTACGACCTTGCTTGGAGATTGAGCTGCTTTTTGAGGCCAGGCCGTGGTTGACCCGCATGGACAGTTTTGCAACAGGTCTTCCATTGCCTGGTACCTCTCCACAAGGCTTACCAGCTGATCAGCATCTCCGGGGTCTGCCTGTCCAATCCACCTCTGCAGTTTTTGCGGTAAGGACCGTATGAACTTGTCCATCACTATGATTTCTGTGATCTGAGCTGGAGTGTGAACTTCAGGCCGCAGCCACTTTTTTACTAAGAGTATTAGGTTGTGCATTTGTGACCGCACTGGGGAATGCTCTGAAAAAGTCCACTGCTGTACTCTTTGAGCCCGTACGTGTACGTTCACCCCTAAGCGGGCCATGATCTCCGCTTTGAGCTTCTCATAGTCCTTGGTTTCCTCAACGGCTAAGTCGTAGTACGCTTTCTGCAGTTCCCCTGTGAGGAATGGCGCCACTACTCCGGCCCATTGTTCCTCTGGTAAACCCTCTCTCTCGGCAGTACGCTCAAATACCGTCAGGAACGCCTCCACTCCATCGTCAGCTGTCATCTTTTGGAGAAACTGGGTAACCCTTTTGGCCGCTGTCTCAGCAACCGCTGAAACACACTAGAGGTTCCCACTGACAAATTAGCCACTTGTTTCACAACTTCTTGAATGAGCTGACGATCCTCACATGCGTTCTCAGCTAGTATACGGTGGCTTTCCAGTAATGCAACATTTGTTTGCTGTTGCATGGCAATAGCTTGCTGTTGTGCGGGATTAGCTTGCTGTGTGCTTTCCAGCAAAGCAGTGTTTGTTTGCTGTTGCGTGGCATTAGCTTGCTGTTGTATGGCATTAGCTTGGAGCAGTGCTTTCAGCATTTCTTCCATCTTGGCACCTGCGGGGTCTTTACTGGATAACTTTATAGCTGCTTTAACCCAGGACATTAACTGGTTACTGGTTTGTATAATTACACCTGGTCCAGGCGTGCTGGGATCTGTAGTGCCCACATCCGAAGCACAATATGTGATGTACGGGGGATTCAGAAGTTCTGGTTTCTTTCCCAAAAGCAGTCTTTATTACAGCAGACAAGCTTACAGGTACAGGTAGTGCTGCTCAGCAGCTCAGCATCTCAAAACAAACAAATGAAAATAAAGACCTACGCCTGTCCGGCAGCTTACTAAACGAGTTATTCCCTCACTAACCAGGGGGTCAGCCTACTGCTGACCTCCTAACAAACAGGGTTCACAAGTAAACAAGGGGTACACATACCCGGGCCTTTAACAGCGTCCTTTTTGGCAGAGCTTTCCCAGTCTGGTTGAGTGTGTGTTTCAGTCTCTCTCCTCTCTCTCACTAACCAGCACACCTGTGCTACTTACAGAGCTCTGCTGGTCTGTTTCTAAGCCTGGAATGGATTGCCCTGCAGGATTGGCCTGAACTTTACTCCAGTCTGGGACCTACAAGCTAAACGCCTGTGCATACTGCAACAATCTTGGAGGAAAATAGCAGTTCTCCCAAACTATACCCCACTCCACTTAACAGTAAATAAAACTATATAAGGCAAAGGCCCCACGGGCCGTAAATGCAGTGATAAAGTGCTGCAGGAAGAAGAGAAAGTTCACAGAGTTTTCCTCCACGGATTTCTCTTCCCATTATATCTACGGGCAAGCTGCCGGCGTTTCTGTAGGGATTCGTATGAATCCCATCCACTTTGCCAGCACTGTACAACGCCGCGATTTTTCCTGCAGCGTCTCCGTGTTTACGTCCCGTGGGGCCCTGGTTTAAGTTTGGTATGACCATTATCATTCCGACCCATAGAATATGGGTTGTCTGCCCATTATAGGCCGTAAAAACAAAGCCCATAAGAAAATCGCACAAGGGCATTTTTATTCTGATTCCACCCCATTCTGATTTTTTTTCCGGCTTCCCAGTACATTGAACGGAATATTAAATGGTATCATTACTAAGTAATATTGTATCTTGCAAAAAAGCAAGTCCTCATACATCTCAGTGAATGGAAAAATAAAAAGTTCTGGCTTTCGGAATGTGAAAATCGGGAAGGGGGTATAGAAGACGGTGCCTAAGCTATTACTATACCCTGAATAATAAATGCTATATACCGCACCATCTCCAAAATAACATCTTACGACAAGCCCAGGACAGTGCTGCTGGATATCAAACCTCCAAAAACATTTTTGTATTTCCTGGCCTGAAAATAAAGAACATAACACAAAGTGTATTCATCCGGCGAGCCGAGCAAACTCTGACATGTCTAAGATAACTGAATCTGGGATTTAAGAATGGAAAAGTAGCAGCCTTGAAAGCACTATGCATTATTGAAATATGTCAAACACAGAGAGAATAATAGACATTACACTGCAGTATTCTGATGGAAAGGCATATCATAATCCTCAAAGCTAAAATGTCACATTGTCTCACAGCAAAACAACATAAGCACTATTTCGGAAATTTTAACATTTAGCTTAACCAATTCACTGCAGACAATGCAGCAACGAGTCCGCGCCAATACAGGCATTGTTCTCTGCCAGGCACAGACGCACAGCAAATGTCAGGCAAAAACTGATCATTACCAGAAAGGATATACCGGGGTCACATGAACCGCTGTAACGCAGGATAAAACAGTAACGTAATGAAGGAAGCCATATATGTAACCCGTTACCGACAATTTTTGTTTTTTCATTTTGGCTTTTTTACTCCTCACCTTTCAAAAAAAGCCACAATCTTTTCTGTTCATAGAGATGTAAGAGCGTTTGTTTCTGGAGAGAGAAATTGTGATTCATAATGATCCGATTTTATATTCTATACAATGTACTGGGAAGATGGAAAAAAATAAGAATGGAGGAGGCTTAGACAAAAGACAGCATCTGGATAGAGGTGGACAAACCTCTCAAGATTTGTTTCATTATGGGCTTGAGTGGTTAAGGACCAAGATTTGTGGAGCAAATTCAATACAAACCACACCTTAAATTGGCCTAAAACATAGTATAGAACATTGTCAGAGCTCCGAGGAACATATCTATAAAACATAGTGTAGAACACTGTCAGGGCTCCTAGGAACCTATCTATAAAACATAGTGTAGAACACTGTCAGGGCTCCTAGGAACCTATCTATAAAACATAGTGTATAACACTGTCAGGGCTCCTAGGAACCTATCTATAAAACATAGTGTAGAACACTGTCAGGGCTCCTAGGAACCTATCTATAAAACATAGTGTAGAACACTGTCAGGGCTCCTAGGAACCTATCTATAAAACATAATGTAGAACACTGTCAGGGCTCCTAAGAACCTATCTATAAAACATAGTGTAGAACATTGTCAGAGCTACTAGGAACCTATCTATAAAACATAGTGTAGAGCACTGTCAGGGCTCCTAGGAACCTATCTATAAAACATAATGTATGACACTGTCAGGGCTCCTAGGAACCTATCTATAAAACATAGTGTAGAACACTGTCAGGGCTCCTAGGAACCTATCTATAAAACATAGTGTAGAACACTGTCAGGGCTCCTAGGAACCTATCTATAAAACATAATGTAGAACACTGTCAGGGCTCCTAAGAACCTATCTATAAAACATAGTGTAGAACATTGTCAGAGCTACTAGGAACCTATCTATAAAACATAATGTATGACACTGTCAGAGCTACTAGGAACCTATCTATAAAACATAGTGTAGAATACTTTTAGTGCTCCTAGGAACGTCTCTATAAAACATTGTGTTTTATAACACTGTCAGGGCTCCTAGGAACCTATCTATAAAACATAGTGTAGAACACTGTCAGGGCTCCTAGGAACATATCTATAAAACATAGTGTAGAACACTGTCAGGGCTCCTAGGAACCTATCTATAAAACATAATGTATGACACTGTCAGAGCTACTAGGAACCTATCTATAAAACATAGTGTAGAATACTTTTAGGGCTCCTAGGAACGTCTCTATAAAACATTGTGTTTTATAACACTGTCAGGGCTCCTAGGAACCTATCTATAAAACATAGTGTAGAACACTGTCAGGGCTCCTAGGAACATATCTATAAAACATAGTGTAGAACACTGTCAGGGCTCCTAGGAACATATCTATAAAACATAGTGTAGAACACTGTCAGGGCTCCTAGGAACCTTTCTATAAAACATAGTGTAGCACACTGTCAGAGCTCCTATGAACCTATCTATAGAACATAGTGTAGCACACTGTCAGGGCTCCTAGGAACCTATCTATGAAACATAGTGTAGAACACTGTCAGGGCTCCTAGGAACCTATCTATAAAACATAGTGTAGAACACTGTCAGGGCTCCTAGGAACCTATCTATAAAACATAGTGTATAACACTGTCAGGGCTCCTAGGAACCTATCTATAAAACATAGTGTAGAACACTGTCAGGGCTCCTAGGAACCTATCTATAAAACATAGTGTAGAACACTGTCAGGGCTCCTAGGAACCTATCTATAAAACATAGTGTAGAACACTGTCAGGGCTCCTAGGAACCTATCTATAAAACATAATGTAGAACACTGTCAGGGCTCCTAAGAACCTATCTATAAAACATAGTGTAGAACATTGTCAGAGCTACTAGGAACCTATCTATAAAACATAGTGTAGAGCACTGTCAGGGCTCCTAGGAACCTATCTATAAAACATAATGTATGACACTGTCAGAGCTACTAGGAACCTATCTATAAAACATAGTGTAGAATACTTTTAGGGCTCCTAGGAACGTCTCTATAAAACATTGTGTTTTATAACACTGTCAGGGCTCCTAGGAACCTATCTATAAAACATAGTGTAGAACACTGTCAGGGCTCCTAGGAACATATCTATAAAACATAGTGTAGAACACTGTCAGGGCTCCTAGGAACCTTTCTATAAAACATAGTGTAGAACACTGTCAGGGCTCCTAGGAACCTATCTATAAAACATAGTGTAGAACACTGTCAGGGCTCCTAGGAACCTATCTATAAAACATAGTGTAGAACACTGTCAGGGCTCCTAGGAACCTATCTATAAAACATAATGTAGAACACTGTCAGGGCTCCTAAGAACCTATCTATAAAACATAGTGTAGAACATTGTCAGAGCTACTAGGAACCTATCTATAAAACATAGTGTAGAGCACTGTCAGGGCTCCTAGGAACCTATCTATAAAACATAATGTATGACACTGTCAGAGCTACTAGGAACCTATCTATAAAACATAGTGTAGAATACTTTTAGGGCTCCTAGGAACGTCTCTATAAAACATTGTGTTTTATAACACTGTCAGGGCTCCTAGGAACCTATCTATAAAACATAGTGTATAACACTGTCAGGGCTCCTAGGAACATATCTATAAAACATAGTGTAGAACACTGTCAGGGCTCCTAGGAACCTATCTATAAAACATAGTGTAGAACACTGTCAGGGCTCCTAGGAACATATCTATAAAACATAGTGTAGAACACTGTCAGGGCTCCTAGGAACCTTTCTATAAAACATAGTGTAGCACACTGTCAGAGCTCCTATGAACCTATCTACAGAACATAGTGTAGCACACTGTCAGGGCTCCTAGGAACCTATCTATAAAACATAGTGTAGCACACTGTCAGAGCTCCTATGAACCTATCTATAGAACATAGTGTAGCACACTGTCAGGGCTCCTAGGAACCTATCTATAGAACATAGTGTAGGACACTGTCAGAGCTCCTATGAACCTATCTATAGAACATAGTGTAGCACACTGTCAGAGCTCCTAGGAACCTATCTATAGAACATAGTGTAGGACACTGTCAGAGCTCCTATGAACCTATCTATAGAACATAGTGTAGAACACCGTCAGGGCTCCTAGGAACCTATCTATAAAACATAGTAAATAGAAACAAATAGGATTTTAAAAAACCCCAAACAAATTGAGATACTCAACATACACATACGTTATAAAAATTCAATATATCTTTTATTAATGAAGCATTACATGTCTAAAAATACACATAACATATAACACACAGAAAACTATTATTCAAAACAGTACAAAAATGGGGCAACCCACTGAGGCAATAAACTGTGCTTATCAACCACCAGAACAGACATATACAGAGAAAGAGCAGCACTGGAAATATAGTAGTTTTTATATGTATATACAGTCCTATGAAAAAGTTTGGGCACCCCTATTAATCTTAATCATTTTTTGTTCTAAATATTTTGGTGTTTGCAACAGCCATTTCAGTTTGATATATCTAATAACTGATGGACACAGTAATATTTCAGGATTGAAATGAGGTTTATTGTACTAACAGAAAATGTGCAATATGCATTAAACCAAAATTTGACCGGTGCGAAAGTATGGGCACCCTTATCATTTTATTGATTTGAATTCTTTTTTTCCAGCACAGGGGTATACTCAAGTGAAAATAAAACGTAGCTTTTAATAAATATGATTAAAAACGAAATTTCTGTGTGTCTCGTCACTGCTATTGTGTTACAGTGTTAACAAGTATTGCACACTTGTATCCTTTTGTGGATAGGGTAAGGGGGGTGGCCAGAGTCGGGGAAACCCACCCCACCAGCAATGGTTCAAAATAATTAGCAGCGCGGTGTGGTATACACCCACCCATATGACCAATTCCCCCCCTATATCTCCAAGGGCTCATGTCATTGCTCCTGTCACTGTTTGTTAGAATGGTGTCTAAACAGATATAGTCACTTGATAAAACAATAGTAACCCTCTTGTCTAAATAAGTGCAGATATAGCAGACTGCCTCTAATAGGTCGGATATAACAGGCTGTGCTTACACTATTACAAGCTAATTGTTAGCACACACGTAAACTGGAGTAGACTGAGCTAATGGCATTATAAGCCCTATTCAAACACTCTCAAGGCTCATCAGGAGAGTTAGAGATAAGAAAACAAAAAAGGTTGCGGTGATAACCACATTTCCTGAGTCCTGGATGGTAGGACTCAGTACATATAGCAGATCCTACTGAGTCCTACCATCCAGGACCCACCCAGACCCATACTGCGGGCTCCTGTGCATCACCTACTATGGGTAAGAGATGTCATTTCCTCCCCTAGATACACTGTTTTTTGGACAGACTTTTAGTTGGAGAATGTTTCTCATATAGTATTTACTTGCATTGAGCAGCATTGTATTGTGTTTATCTCCCTGTTATCATTGCATACATTCTCTAGGACAGGGTATTTTCTCTGGCTTTCAGTGGAGATTGTGTCCCCCTTCCTTCTCCTGTTTCCCATTTTATTTTTGATATGCTTTAATATGTGATTGGAAGGATTTGGAAAGGATTTGGGACATTCACATATATATATATATATACATATAAAAACCACTATATTTCCAGTGCTGCTCTTTCTCTGTATATGTCTGTTCTGGTGGTTGATAAGCACAGTTTATTGCCTCAGTGGGTTGCCCCATTTTTGTACTGTTTTGAATAATAGTTTTCTGTGTGTTATATTTATGTGTATTTTTAGACATGTAATGCTTCATTAATAAAAGATATATTGAATTTTTATAAAGTATGTGTATGTTGAGTATCTCATTTTTATTTTTTTTTATTTTAATCCTATTTGTTTCTATTTGCTATTTTTTGAATTGAGATATGCCTTTTATGATTGGGCTGATTTATGAGAGTCGGTTACTCTGGATTTGATGATATTTAGACTCCCGTGTGCTATGCTTCTTTTGTATTTCTATAAAACATAGTGTAGAATACTGTCAGGACTCCTAGGAACCCATCTATAACACATAGTGTAGAACACTATCAGGGTTCCTAGGAACCTATCTATAAAACATAGTGTAGAACACTGTCAGGGCTCCTAGGAACCTATCTATAAAACATAGTGTAGAATACTGTCAGGGCTCCTAGGAACCTATCTATAAAACATAGTGTATGACACTGTCAGGGCTCCTAGGAATCTATCTATAAAACATAGTGTAGGATACTGTCAGAGGTCCTACTGAACAGCAGATTATCCACTGGTGATCCTGCACCAGTTATTTTGCTGCATGTACAGTATGTCCTGTAGGACCCCAGCCCATCATGACTTTGCTTGATCTTATGCCCCCTATCAGAACATAGGGGGTCTTCTTCAATGAGCCAGATATGCTGCAGATACTGTTCTAGTGGATTCAGATTGTCCATGAATTCTATATATGGCTCTATATTTGAATTACCATTGCATGTATGGCTGGGAGCGATTTCACTAAGTGGTTATAGAACGTTTCCAAACCGGCTTACTTTTCAGAAACGACTGCCATGGTGAGACAATCCCTTGAACTATTCCAATGCAGAAACAACATATTTCTTTCTGCATGCCAGAACGGATCTAGAATGGAAAAACTATAACCAATGATGCTGCTGTCTGTCTTAAATCCTGCACCAGGATGCATTCATAATCCTAAAACAGCGAACACTCAGTTTGTTGTGTTGGCTGGAAATACCGGTGGATTTTGGCAATGTAATCAGTTTTATTGTGACTACAATGGCAATCATATTGGTTGTCACCCAGCTTTTCCAGTTATAGGAACGTCTGATGGACAGAACAATAAATATGATGGAGGAAATAACCTATTCTGTGAAGGGTCCTGAATGCTATTTGTGTATATACTGGTAAGGGACCCTTGCTCGCCCTAAACCCTCTCCGTGCAATGTAGTTATAGTGAGGGTATCACAGAGCTGGAGTCAGGCAATTATCATTCAGTCCACTATAGTTGTATATTTTATATGGCGGACCCCATGGCCCGGTAGTAACTTCTACCACTGCACCCCTATACCTAGCTTATGTATCATCCTTTGGTACCCACTTAGTAAGCATGACATTACCATCAGCTACTGCTCTGCTGACAGGCTCACCTCCATGCTAGCTGGTGATCTCTAGGCTACTTTTGTTTATTCAATGTTCATTGTTCCTTTAGTAGGACCGCCTACTGGACTCCTAAACCCACAGCGATCAGAGATTAGATGAGTCAATGAGAACATTATACAGCTATACCCGCTCAGCTCCTCCTGCGCTATAATATCCTGCCTGTAGGCTGCGCTGCATTGTTCAAGTTCCAGGTTCCCTTTAAGAAGTAGATATAAAGAGGCCTTTAATCCGGCATTTAGATATCAGGGGCAATAGACTAAAAGGCGTCAGGTTAAATGAAAACCGTTGTATAATGAATATTGTTCTACTTTGTCCTCTGCTATCCTCACTTACGTGAATTATAGGAAAGGCGAATACCTGCGCTGATTTTCTCTGCAAAATGAAGGTAAAGCTATACAATTTAATTGGTGTAATGTGTAGTATATTACAGTACATTAGGGAGGCAATTATGTAAATGAGTATAACCATACAGCGCAGCTACAGCATATTTTGTGCTCAATTTGGATCATAAAACTATAAACTGCTCAGGTCTCAAATTCAAAGTTGTCCTTAAGTGCCATCTAGTGGGGGAAATGAGGCACTGCAGTTCCCTGATAAAAATAATAATAATAATAATAATAATAATAATAATAATAATAAAATAATAATAATAATAATAAACCTTTTTATTATATATGAAAGATATTTTCCCACATAACTGCTTTATGGTTTGGGGACATGGCTTCATACAATGTGTGATGTGAACGGATCATAAGAAGTGTTCCAGGTTCTAGATCAGGTCCTATAGTTAGGGATTATGTCCAGGAGCCCAGCTATACTCCCTGCCTCAGAATAGGTGTGCCTGCACGTACTTCTATAAGATGTCAGGACAGGAGTGCAGATTACTCTCATAAACCCCTTCGTGCTCAGGCCCATACCATTACATTGCACTTGGTCTATAGTTAATGCTCAGCCCCGTAAGAGCATGGCACTCCAATGGAACATACAGTGCAGAGTTACCATTACCATTGGGCACCATCAGCGGTATATGGCTGCCACCCAGCTCTCACTTTGATTGCAACAATTTATAGGAGTTGTCTGACCCCAAACCAATTTTTCAGCTGCAGCTTCCACAGGATCAGTATGTGATCTGTGGGAGTCCAACACCTGGTCCCTGCACAAAGCAGATGCTTAGGCAGTGTCTGGATGCCAGAAACTGGTGCAGTAGACGGGGAGCATGTGCAGACTGATCCTATTCCAGTAATAGGAGTGGTACTGAAGCCCTATCCACAGCATAGTGGTGGTTCTGGGAAAATGCAGCTCCAATTGTATTATTTGAATAGGAGACACTGCACACATTCCCTGTCCATTGCTACATATTCCAGAATCCAGGGGTCCAGGTGTCAGACACTCAAATCCATAGGAGCCCCCGTAACTGGGAAAAATGATCTTTTTAATGACTAAATTAGGAGCTCTGCACTAACACAGCCCTGAACTGTACACATATTCACACTAACCCATCCCTGCACTGTATACTATTCAGGGCTGTTGTGCAGTGCTATGTGTGTAGGTGACATTAAACATACAATGCAGAGTTGTGTGTGTATGTGGGGGAAACAGTGCATGCCTCCCAACATTCAGAGGACAGAAAGAGGGACAAAATGTGCCCCCAGTATATTGTCCCCTTCCATCTGCCCCCACAGTTTAATGTCCCTCTTCATCTGCCAACGTTTAACATAAAAAACACTGATACTCACCTCTCCTCCCTCCTAGGCAGCGCACTCTGCAGTCTCTTGTCCTGGAATGTTCTGGGAGCTACAGGCGCCATGTGAGTGATGTCATCACATCTCGCCAACAGCTCGCACATCTGGAGCACGCAGGGGCACAGTGGTGAGGAAGGGGCTCCTGCTTCACCACTATATTCAACTCATCTGTGTCCAGAGATGAGTTGAATCTGGGACATACTTCCCACCGACCAGGACCGTAGTACACGACCCGGAATCCAGGACTGTCCCGCTAAATTCAGAATGGTTGGGAGGTATACAAGCAGCGCAGGACTGTGAGGTGGGGAGAAAGATCATATAGTGTTCATGCTGTGTGTATTGGAGTTGAAGTATACAGTACAGAGCTGTGTATAGGGGGTGAAGTATACAATGCAGGGCTGTGTGTGTGGATGTCTGTGAGAGGAGGGGGGTTAAGAATACAGTAAGAGCTGTGTGTACAGTGGTTGAAGTATACAGTGCAGCACTGTGTGTCTAGAGCGTAGGGTGCACACTGCAGAGCTGTGTGTGTACAGGGTATGGTGTGCAGAGGTGTGTGTAGAGGGTGAGGTGTACAGTGCAGAGCTGTATGTGTGGGGGGATGGTGTGCGGTGCAGAGCTGTGTGTGTAGAGAGTATAGTGTACACCACATAGCCATGAGAGTCGACGGTATGGTGTATGGTGCATCGGAGGCCAGAGAGAGGTAAGAAACATAAAAAACACTGTTACTTACCTCTCCACGATCCGGGCAGGCTTCAGGCCTAGTTGTTTGACGTCACATGAACCCAGCCTGCGTCCCGGGTCATGTGACGTCCGACGTCATTGTAGAAGGATAACAGCGGAGGACTGCAGCGGAGACAGGGGACAGGTAAGTAACAGTGTTTTTTTATGTTTTTATTCCCCCGCGTCTACGTTTATTATACTCTGGGCTCAGACTCCAAGGGCCAAAAACACTGCTGGTGCAAGACTCTACTCACTCCAAGGGCCAAAAACACTGGTGGTGCAAGGCTCAACTAACCTCAAGGGCCAAAAACACTGCTGGTGCAAGACTCTACTCACTCCAAGGGCCAAAAACACTGCTGGTGCAAGGCTCAACTAACCCCGAAGGCCAAAAACACTGCTGGTGAATTTTGTTCAGTTCCAAAGGACTCTGTTTAGATTTGGCTCAGTCGCAGCTCCAGGACATGCCTTTGAAGGCAAGGTTTCCTTTAGTGGCTCCATCTCAGCAGGATGATGATGGTGAAGCTTGGTTAAATCTGGTGTTGGAAGGGAAAGTGGTTTCTGATCTACATGTAAAGTTCTGGAGCATGTTGTTTGGACAATTAACACCTGATCAGAACCCTGTAGAGGTAATGTAGAGTCTGATATTAGAGGACCATTACCGGTAGTAGTGGTTGCAGCCAATTCTCCCCCTTTGCGGTCCCCTAAATAAAAGTTACCCCCAGGACTTGATGCCAAAATGTTATCAATTTCACAATCAAAATCAAGGTCAATGTCTGGGTCCTCAGTCCAATCCACTGCATCAATCCAACACAATGAGAGTGATGGTTCTGGAACCACCGTTTTAGGGGCAAAGAATTTTAAAGGGGCTAACACTCTGCTGGTGCAAGGCTGAACTAAGTTAAAGGGCCTAAAACTCTGCAGGTAGAAGGTTGAAGTCACCTGAAGGGCCTCAATCTCTGCTGGTAGCTCAGCTTAAGGGCCTGTAATTTAATTTGGAAGGGCTCACTTTAAGGGCCAGAAAAGTGAGTTTTGGAAGGTCTTACCACATCACACACACATCCACAATGACAGTTAAGGGTGGGGGCTGTTGGATTTCCCATTGCCTATTCCATCTGTGGTTGTCATGGGCAACGTGATTTAAAGGGGTGCTTGGTAATGTTTCTTTAGTTTAAAACTTGGGTTTCTGTCCGTCCATTTGGGGAGTAAAGAAGGTTTCCAGGTGTTTTCCCACTTTAACAGAGATTTTTTTGAGTGTGGAAGGTGTGTAGTTGTTAGGCTGTGATGGTGGGGTAAAACAGTGACTTGGGCTTGTTAGATGCCCCCAGACATGCTTCCCCTGCTGTCCCAGTTGCATTCCAGAGGTGTTGTCATTATTTGCTGAGGTGTCATAGTGGACTTGGTGACCCTCCTGAGTCGAATTTGGGTTTCCCCTGAAACGAACAGTTTTTCCCCATAGACTATAATGGGGTTCGATATTCGTTAGAATAGTCGAATATTGAGGGACTATTCGAAACGAATAACGAATATTTCACTGTTCACTCATCTCTAGTGTATTGTATATGTATAGGGTATGGTGTACTGTATATGTATAGGGTATGGTGTAGCACTGTATATGTATAGGGTATGGTGTAGCACTGTATATGTATAGGGTATGGTGTAGCACTGTATATGTATAGGGTATGGTGTAGCACTGTATATGTATAGGGTATTGTGTAGCACTATATGTGTATAGGGTATGGTGTAGAACTGTATATGTATAGGGTATGGTGTACTGTATAAATCAAATCAAATAAGCTTTATTGGCACGTCCGAATAGATATTTGGCATTGCCAAAGCTAGTAAAGTGTGTGTGTGTGTGTGTGTGGGGAGTTGGACTCAGGTGGGTGAGTGGTGGGTATGGTGGGGGTGGGTGGTTTGGGGTATAACAGTCCGTGGAGTCTCATCTTCCTCTTCGTTGGTGACCGCTATATGGGGAGGTGGGTGTGGGGTGGGTGTGTTGGGATAAATATAACAGTCCGTGGAGTCTCATCTTCCTCTTATTTGGTGACAGCTGGACACGTATTGGGCAGCGATCTCCACAGTGGCCTCTTCTTCTCCCAGTAGGATGTAGAGTTTCCTCTTCTCGTCTGCAGATATGAAGTCTGGGATGTGGGCAGAGAGTCTTTGGTAGTAGACGGCCCTCACAGCTGAGTATTTGGTGCAGTGTAGCAGGAAGTGGGTCTTGTCTTCTAGGGCCCCCTGGTCACAGTGCTGGCACAGTCTCTTCTCCCGTAGCTTGTACGTCTGCCTGTGTCGCCCCGTCTCTATCTCTAGGTTGTGGGCGCTCAGTCTGTACCGGCTCAGGGTCTGTCTGTGCTTGGGGTGGCGTACTCTCTCCAGGTAGGTGGCCATGGTGTAGTCCCTTTGTAGGGATTGGTACATGGTGAGTTTCTTGGAGTTATTTATTTCGTTTCTCCATTCTTCAATGTACCGCTCTCTGTTTGCCTCTGTGGTCGCCTTTATTTCGGCCTTGGTTATCATCTGTTGGTGTTTTTGGTTTGGTGGTTGGCTGCTGTTTGATTGGTGAGTGTCTGGTTTGCTCAGGTGGCTTAGCCATGCTTGGTGGTGGTAGGAGTCGGGCTTGCTCACCTGGATGTGTGCCTGGAAAGCTAGCGCCCTCTTCTGTATGGTGAGCCATAGGGGGAGTCTGCCTAGCTCTGCCCTGCAGGCTATGTTGGAGGTGTTGCGATGGACATGGAGCAGGTATTTGCAGAACTCCAGGTGGAAGTTCTCTGTTGGGCTGGAATCCCACTTTGACTGGTCTGGGTAGGTGGCTGGGCCCCAAACCTCACTGCCATAGAGAAGGATCGGGGAGATGACTGCGTCAAATATCTTCAGCCAGACCCTCACCGGTGGTTTGAGGTGGTACAGTTGTCTTCTGATGGCATGGAAGGTTCTGCAGGCTTTTGCTTTCAGGGTTTCTATTGCTGCTTTGAAGCTTCCTGATTGGCTGAGCTCCAGCCCCAGGTAAGTGTAGCTGTTGGTTTTCTCCAGTGTGGAGCTGTTCAGTGTGAATTGTGGGGTGGAGGCTTTATTGTGGCCTTTCTTCTGAAATTCCATGACTTTGGTCTTCTTGTGGTTGATGGGTAAGGCCCGTGTGGTGCTGAATATTTCCAGCACTGACAGGCTTTCTTGGAGGTCTTTCTCGGTGGGGGCCAGGAGTAGGAGGTCATCGGCGTATAGCAGGAACTTCACCTCTCGATTGTTCAGGGTGAGGCCTGGGGTTGGTGAGGCCTCCAGGGCTGTATGTAAAGGTTATGGTGTAGCACTGTATATGTATAGGGTATGGTGTACTGTATAAGTGTAGGGTATGGTGTAGCACTGTATATGTATAGGGTATGGTATAGCACTATATGTGTATAGGGTATGGTGTACTCTATATGTATAGGGTATGGTGTACTCTATATGTATAGGGTATGGTGTACTCTATATGTATAGGGTATGGTGTACTGTATATGTACTGGGTATGGTGTAGCACTGTATGTGTATAGGGTATGGTGTATTGTATGTGTATATGGGTATGGTGTACTGTGTGAATAGGGTATGGTGTAGCACTGTATATGTATAGGGTATGGTGTAGCACTATATGTGTATAGGGTATGGTGTAGCACTGTATATGTATAGGGTATGATGTAGCACTATATGTGTATAGGGTATGGTGTAGCACTGTATATGTATAGGGTATGGTGTACTGAATATGTATAGGGTATGGTGTACTGTACAGAATATGTATAGGGTATGGTGTACTGTATATGTATAGTGTATGGTGTACTGTATATGTACTGGGTATGGTGTAGCACTGTATGTGTATAGGGTATGGTGTATTGTATGTGTATATGGGTATGGTGTACTGTGTGAATAGGGTATGGTGTAGCACTGTATATGTATAGGGTATGGTGTAGCACTATATGTGTATAGGGTATGGTGTAGCACTGTATATGTATAGGGTATGGTGTAGCACTATATGTGTATAGGGTATGGTGTAGCACTGTATATGTATAGGGTATGGTGTACTGAATATGTATAGGGTATGGTGTACTGTACAGAATATGTATAGGGTATGGTGTACTGTATATGTATAGTGTATGGTGTACTGTATATGTATAGTGTATGGTGTACTGTATATGTACAGGGTATGGTGTAGCACTGTATGTGTATAAGGTATGGTGTACTGTGTGTATAGTGTATTGTATGTGTATATGGGTATGGTGTACTGTGTGTATAGGGTATGGTGTACTGTGTGTATAGGGTATGGTGTAGCACTGTATATGTATAGGGTATAGTGTAGCACTATATGTGTATAGGGTATGGTGTAGCACTGTATATGTATAGGGTATGGTGTACTGAATATGTATAGGGTATGGTGTATTGTGTGTGTATAGTGTATGGTGTAGCACTGTATGTGTATAGGGTATGGTGTACTGTGTGTATAGGGTATGGTGTAGCACTGCACATGTATAGGGTATGGTGTACTGTATATGTATAGGGTATGGTGTATTGTATGTGTATGTGGGTATGGTGTACTGTGTGTATAGGGTATGGTGTAGCACTGTACATGTATAGGGTATGGTGTACTGTATATGTATAGGGTATGGTGTACTGTATGTGTATAGGGTATGGTGTACTGTATGTGTATAGGGTATGGTGTAGCATTGTACTGTATGTGTATAGGGTACGGTGTACTGTATGTGTATAGGGTATGGTGAAGCACTGTATGTTTATAGGGTATGGTGTACTGTATGTGTATAGGGTATGGTGTAGCACTGTATGTGTATAGGGTACGGTGTACTGTATGTGTATAGGGTACAGTGTACGGTATATGTATAGGGTACGGTGTACTGTATGTGTATAGGGTATGGTGAAGCACTGTATGTTTATAGGGTACGGTGTACTGTATGTGTATAGGGTATGGTGTACTGTATGTGTATAGGGTATGGTGTAGCACTGTATGTGTATAAGGTATGGTGTACTGTATGTGTATAGGGTACGGTGTACTGTATGTGTATAGGGTATGGTGTAGCACTGTATGTGTATAGGGTATGGTGTAGCACTGTATGTGTATAGGGTACGGTGTACTGTATGTGTATAGGGTACGGTGTACTGTATATATATAGGGTATGGTGTACTGTATGTGTATAGGGTATGGTGTAGCACTGTATGTGTATAGGGTATGGTGTACTGTATGTGTATAGGGTATGGTGTACTGTATATGGAGAACAGACTATGCCAGCACTGTGACCAGGGGGCCCTAGAAGACGAGACCCACTTCCTGCTACACTGCACCAAATACTCAGCTGTGAGGGCCATCTACTACCAAAGACTCTCTGCCCACATCCCAGACTTCATATATGCAGACGAGAAGAGGAAACTCTACATCCTACTGGGAGAAAAAGAGGCCACTGTGGAGATCGCTGCCCAATACGTGTCCAGCTGTCACCAAATAAGAGGAAGATGAGACTCCACGGACTGTTATATTTATCCCAAAACACCCGCCCCACCCCACCTCACCTCCCCATATAGCAGTCACCAACGAAGAGGAAGATGAGACTCCACGGACTGTTATACCCCAAACCAACCGCCCCACCCCACCTCCCCATATAACGGTCACCAACGAAGAAGAAGATGAGACTCCATGGACTGTTAAACCCCAAACCACCCACCCCACCCCCACCACTCACCCACCCAAGTCCAACTCCCCCCCCACACACACTTTATTAGCTTTGGCAATGCCAAATATCTATTCGGACATGCCAATAAACCTTTTTTGATTTGATTTGTATAGGGTACAGTGTACTGTATGTGTATAGGGTACGGTGTACTGTATATGTATAGATTATGGTGTACTGTATGTGTATAGGGTATGGTGTAGCACTGTATGTGTATAGGGTACGGTGTACTGTATGTGCATAGGGTATGGTGTACTGTATGTGTATAGGGTATGGTGTACTGTATGTGTATATGGTACGGTGTACTGTATGTGTATAGGATACAGTGTACTGTATGTGTATAGGGTATGGTGTAGCACTGTATGTGTATAGGGTACGGTGTACTGTATGTGTATAGGGTACGGTGTACTGTATATGTATAGGGTACGGTGTACTGTATGTGTATAGGGTACGGTGTACTGTATGTGTATAGGGTACGGTGTACTGTACATGTGTAGGGTACGGTGTACTGTATGTGTATAGGGTATGGTGTACTGTATATGTATAGGGTATGGTGTACTGTATATGTATAGGGTATGGTGTACTGTATATGTATAGGATACGGTTTACTGTATGTGTATAGGGTATGGTGTACTGTAAATGTATAGGGTATGGTGTACTGTTTGTGTATAGGGTACAGTGTACTGTATATGTATAGGGTATGGTGTACTGTATGTGTATAGGGTATGGTGTACTGTATATGTATAGGGTATGGTGTACTGTATGTGTAAAGGGTACGGTGTACTGTATGTGTATAGGGTATGGTGTACTGTATATGTATAGGGTATGGTGTAGCACTGTATATGTATAGGGTATGGTGTAGCACTGTATGTGTATAGGGTACGGTGTACTGTATGTATATAGGGTATGGTGTACTGTATATGTATAGGGTATGGTGTACTGTATATGTATAGGGTATGGTGTAGCACTTTATATGTATAGGGTATGGTGTACTGTATATGTATAGGGTATGGTGTACTGTATATGTATAGGGTATGGTGTACTGTATATGTATAGGGTACGGTGTACTGTATATGTATAGGGTATCGTGTACTGTATGTGTATAGGGTATGGTGTACTGTATGTGTATAGGGTATGGTGTACTGTATATGTATAGGGTATGGTGTAGCACTGTATATGTATAGGGTATGGTGTAGCACTATATGTATAGGGTATGGTGTAGCACTATATGTGTATAGGGTATGGTGTAGCACTGTATGTGTATAGGGTATGGTGTAGCACTGTATGTGTATAGGGTGCGGTGTACTGTATGTGTATAGGGTACGGTGTACTGTATGTGTATAGGGTATGGTGTACTGTATGTGTATAGGGTATGGTGTACTGTATATGTATAGGGTATGGTGTAGCACTGTATGTGTATAAGGTATGGTGTAGCACTGTATGTGTATAGGGTATGGTGTAGCACTGTATGTGTATAGGGTATGGTGTACTGTATATGTATAGGGTATGGTGTAGCACTGTATGTGTATAGGGTATGGTGTACTGAATATGTATAGGGTACTAGCTGGTACCCGCGACTTCGTCTGCGGTGATTGTAGCAGTGGGTATATACAGGCGCGGGTAAGGTTTTCGTAGTGTGTATAAGGGATGGGATATGAAATGTAACTTTGTATCTTGTTTTTGCTGTAATTCAGACAATACTTGAGACTTTTGTGTTGAAGTTACTTTGTATTTGCGCTGCTATATATACGGTGTTGTGAGAAACTTTACATAGTGACTTTGGGACAGAGGTATTTGAAGTTAACCCCTTCCCGTTGATGGCATTTTTTGATTTTGGTTTTTCATTTTTCACTCCCCTCCTTCTAAACTCCATAACTTTTTTATTTCTCCGCTCCCAGAGCCATATGAGGTCTTAATTTTTCTTGGGACAAATTTTTCTTCATGATGCCACCATTAATTATTCTATATAATGTACTGGGAAGCAGGGAAAAAATTCTGAATGGGGTGGATTTGACAAAAAGACGCCCTATACATCCCCGTACACGGACGTATAAAAAAGTTACGGCTGTCTGAATATGACGACTTTTCAAAAAAAAATGTTTTAACACAGTTTTGGATTTTTTTAAGGGGTCAGAATGTAAATAAAACCATATAAATTTACTATCCCCGGAATCGTAACGAAACACAGAATACAGGGGACATGTCATTTTGGTTGCACAGTGAACGCCGTAAAACCAAAGCCCCTAAGAAAGTCGCAGAAATGCATTTTTTCTTGCGGGGTTGGGTGTACTTTTTAGTTCTACCATTTTCGGGAAATGCTATTGCTTTGATCACTAATTATTCAAATTCCTATCAGAATCAAAAGAGTGAAAAAATGGCGGTTCGGCACTTTTGACCATTTTTCCCGCTACGGCGTTTACCGAACAGGAAAAATATTTGTATAGCTTTGTAGAGCGGGCGATTTCGGACGCAGGGATACCTAACATGTATGTGTTTCACAGTTTTTAACTACTTTTATATGTGTTCTAGGGAAAGGGGGGTGATTTGAATTTTTAATCCTTTTTATTTGTTTTTATATTTTTTTTTACTTTTTTTTAAACTTTTTTTTTGCATTTATTAGACTTCCTAGGGGTATTGACATGGGTGGGCGGTGTCGCAGATTGTCAGAGCGGTGGGGGTCAGCAAACATGGCTGCTCCAGAGCGTTAAAGAGCGCCTCCTGGAGTATCGTTAAGGGGAGGGGCAAAGTGGTAAAGTATATGTATATGTGATTGTGTGGGGTTAGGGGCGAGGCTGCAGAGGGGAATAGGAATTTTGTGGCTTACTATGGTCCAAAGTGTGTGAGATTGCAGAGATGGTGGTGTGAGTTTGGGTTTTGTGGGGGTCCTGGCACAAACGTATGTGCGCTATTGTGACGAAAAGTAGCCTATTGCGCAATCGAGTGTAGTGACTATGTTTGTGGAAAATTTCAGCCAAATCGGTCGAGCGGGTTTTGCGTGATTGAGGAACAAACATCCAAACACACAAACCCACAAACATCCAAACTCACAAACTTTCACATTTATAATATTAATAGGATGGTGTACTGTATATGTATAGGGTATGGTGTAGCACTGTATATGTATAGGGTATGGTGTATTGTGTGTGTATAGGGTACGGTGTACTGTATGTGTATAGGGTATGGTGTAGCACTGTATGTGTATAGGGTATGGTGTACTGAATATGTATAGGGTATGGTGTACTGTATATGTATAGGGTATGGTGTACTGTATATGTATAGGGTATGGTGTAGCACTGTATATGTATAGGGTATGGTGTACTGTATAGGGTATGGTGTACTGTGTGTATAGGGTATGGTGTACTGTGTGTATAGGGTATGGTGTAGCACTGTATGTGTATAGGGTATGGTGTACTGAATATGTATAGGGTATGGTGTACTGTATATGTATAGGGTATGGTGTAGCACTGTATATGTATAGGGTATGGTGTACTGTATAGGGTATGGTGTACTGTGTGTATAGGGTATGGTGTACTGTGTGTATAGGGTATGGTGTACTGTATGTGTATAGGGTATGGTGTAGCACTGTATGTGTATAGGGTATGGTGTACTGAATATGTATAGGGTATGGTGTATTGTGTGTGTATAGGGTACGGTGTACTGTATGTGTATAGGGTATGGTGTAGCACTGTATGTGTATAGGGTATGGTGTACTGAATATGTATAGGGTATGGTGTACTGTATATGTATAGGGTATGGTGTACTGTATATGTATAGGGTATGGTGTAGCACTGTATATGTATAGGGTATGGTGTACTGTATAGGGTATGGTGTATTGTGTGTGTATAGGGTACGGTGTACTGTATGTGTATAGGGTATGGTGTAGCACTGTATGTGTATAGGGTATGGTGTACTGAATATGTATAGGGTATGGTGTACTGTATATGTATAGGGTATGGTGTACTGTATATGTATAGGGTATGGTGTAGCACTGTATATGTATAGGGTATGGTGTAGCACTGTATATGTATAGGGTATGGTGTACTGTGTGTATAGGGTATGGTGTACTGTATGTATAGGGTATGGTGTACTGTGTGTATAGGGTATGGTGTAGCACTGTATATGTATAGGGTATGGTGTACTGTGTGTATAGGGTATGGTGTAGCACTGTATGTGTATAGGGTATGGTGTACTGTGTGTATAGGGTATGATGTAGCACTGTATGTGTCTCTCCTCCTGCAGTTTATACACTCAGTAAAGCTGTACATGATTCTCCTCCACTAGCACAGCCTGACTCCTCCCACACACACACACGTGACCGGTCACATGATAATGACGTCACTGTAGGTCCTGAGGCTGTTGTTGGGTGATGAGGTCTCCGCTCTCCCCGCTGCCATGGCCTTTACTGCCGCCAACCAGCCTCTGCTTATCCGCAGCTGTCAGAAGGACGAGCAGTTCCAGGGCAGCCTGAGGGGCCGAGCACATGAGGCCTTACAGGGGTTCACAGGTGAGTGCTGCCCCCTACTGTACCTACCCCCTCCTCCTACTGTCAGTGCTGCCCCCTGCTGTACCTGCACTGTCCTCACCCCTCCTCCTCCTGCTGTCAGTGCTGCCCCTGCTGCACCTGCACTGTCCTCACCCCCCTCCTCCTTCTGTCAGTGCTGTCCCTTGCTGTACCTGCACTGTCCTCACCCCTCCTTCTCCTGCTGTCAGTGCTGCCCCCTGCTGCACCTGCACTGTACTCACCCCTCCTCCTCCTGCTGTCAGTGCTTCCCCCTGCTGCACCTGCACTGTCCTCACCCCTCCTTCTCCTGCTGTCAGTGCTTCCCCCTGCTGCACCTGCACTGTACTCACCCTCCTCCTGCTGTCAGTGCTGCCCCCTGCTATGCCTGCACTGTACTCACCCCTACTGCTGTCAGTGCTGCCCCCTGCTGCACCCGCACTGTACTCACCCCTCCTCCTCCTGCTGTCAGTGCTGCCCCCTGCTGCACCTGCACTGTCCTCACCCCTCCTCCTGTCAGTGCTGCCCCCTGCTGTACCTGCACTGTACCCACCCCCTCCTTCTGCTGTCAGTGCTGCCCCCCTGCTGCACCTGCACTGTACTCACCCCTCCTCCTGCTGTCAGTGCTGCCCCCTGCTGCACCTGCACTGTACTCACCCCTCCTCCTGCTGTCAGTGCTGCCCCCTGCTGCACCTGCACTGTACTCACCCCTCCTCCTCCTGCTGTCAGTGCTGCCCCCTGCTGTACCTGCACTGTCCTCACCCCCCTCCTCCTGCTGTCAGTGCTGCCCCCTGCTGTACCTGCACTGTCCTCACCCCCCTCCTCTTGCTGTCAGTGCTGCCCCCTGCTGTACCTGCACTGTACCCACCCCCTCCTTCTGCTGTCAGTGCTGCCCCCTGCTGCAACTGCACTGTCCTCACCCCTCCTCCTGCTGTCAGTGCTGCCCCCTGCTGCACTGTACTGTACTCACCCCTCCTCCTCCTGCTGTCAGTGCTGACCCCTGCTGCACCTGCACTGCACTGTACTCACCCCTCCTCCTCCATCTGCTGTCAGTGCTGCCTCCTGCTGCACCTGCACTGTCCTCACCCCTCTTCCTCCTGCTGTCAGTGCTGCCCCCTGCTGCACCTGCCCTGTCCTCACCCCTCTTCCTCCTGCTGTCAGTGCTGCCCCCTGCTGCACTGCACTGTACTCACCCCTCCTCCTCCTGCTGTCAGTGCTGCCCCCTGCTGCACCTGCACTGTACTCACCCCTCCTCCTCCATCTGCTGTCAGTGCTGCCTCCTGCTGCACCTGCCCTGTCCTCACCCCTCTTCCTCCTGCTGTCAGTGCTGCCCCCTGCTGTACCTGCACTGTACTCACTCCTCCTGCTGTCAGTGCTGCCCCCTGCACATAACAGCTGCAAACTGCAACCCTGCACTACAAGTCCCAGCAGTAGTGCCGCATCTTCTCACCTAGGCTTGCCATAGTCTGTACAAGACTTGCTGTGACTTGTAGTAACGCATGTGCAGTGTGAATATAGTCCATGTCTGTCTTGTTTACCTTTCATCACTGACAGCTTGCACTAAGTTCACACTAGTGTCGGCTGTCTGCACTGATCCATCAGGAGACCAGAGCGACACTAAAATAGCGGTTACATGCAGAGCCCTCCCGACAACCTTTAACTATATTGGGTCTTGTGCCAGCGCCCCATTGCCAGAAGTCCTGCACCCCACATGACCAGGAAATGTGAGCAGTGCAGTGCCGGCATGGAAACCGCGTTGGGAGTGGCGAACTCTGGGAAACAGGTGGATGACCCTTTAAAGGGAGCTTTTCCAATCTTTTGACATTGATGACCTTGGATTGGTTGGGGTCTGACAACCAGCTCCCCACTGATCAGCTTCTCACCTCAAGCGAATGGGAGCTGACGTGCGGTAACCAGACACAGCCACAGCCCAGTGATGGCGCTGTCTGCTTCAGACTCTGTCTATTATACAGTTCTATCAGCGGTGGATCCACCACAAATCTGATATTGGTTACCTATCCTAAGGATAAGGTCATCATTATCAAAAGCCCAGAAAACACAACAACATTGCCATGTCTTCTGGGCGCCATCTTGCTTCCTGGATTTGATGAGAGGATCTCAATGGAGATGGATCTTCTGGTGACAAGTGGGTTCTCTCTAAAGACAAATCTGTAGGCAAGACTGTAGCCCCATTTATAGAGATTTGATCGCTCACGGTATATATGACAATATTCCTGCCTGCACTGCACCTTATAAGACACACTTGTGTCTTATAAGGTTTCCTCCTATTTAGAATAAACTGAAGGAGCGGTATATAACTTGTGAGGTTTTTTCCTATTCCAGGCATCTATACCAGGGAGAGAGAAAAACATTCCAAGAAAATGTGTTGCAATAGATTCAATAAAGAACAATGTACAAAGAAATCCACCCGTGTGAGCGCATGTTTTGGTAGAGGCCGTGATACATAGACCAGTGAGACGCTTGGGAAGTGACAGGAGGCAGCCTTTGGCGCTCCAGCTGTTGTGGAACTACAACACCCAGCATTCTCATACTTGCTCTGTTGTTTTGGAACTCCCATAGAAGGTAATGGAGTATGCTAGGAGTTGTAGTTTCATAGCAGCTGGAGGTTTTCTGTTCTTACAATATTCACAAGGTTCTTCCTGCAGTTTTGGTTGAACTGAGAAAAAACTGCTATTATTATACTGTCAGGTTCCTTCAGACCCCAGAGTCTAATAAGTGGAGGCAGAGGGGAGGTGATCAAACATGAAAAGCTGTTACTCGCCTCTCCTGGGCTGCAGTGTTGCTCGCCTCTCCTGGGCTGCAGTGTTGCTCGCCTCTCCTGGGCTGCAGTGTTGCTCGCCTCTCCTGGGCTGCAGTGTTGCTCGCCTCTCCTGGGCTGCAGTGTTGCTCGCCTCTCCTGGGCTGCAGTGTTGCTCGCCTCTCCTGGGCTGCAGTGTTGCTCGCCTCTCCTGGGCTGCAGTGTTGCTCGCCTCTCCTGGGCTGCAGTGTTGCTCGCCTCTCCTGGGCGACGGTGCAACTCCCTCTTCTCTTCAGGTCTTCTGACTGGTGTCAGGCATAGCTGAGGCCTGTGATTCAGCCTCAGCAGAAGACTAGAAGAGAAGGAGGAGTCGGGCCAGATTCAAGAAGAGGTGAGTAACATCTCTCCCCTTGACCTCCGCTTATTATATTCTGTGATCTGAAGGAACACCACAGTATAATAACAGGTTTGGATGTGTTCACTCCGAATGAAACTAATGGGTGAATTTGTTTGTCCAACACATAAGAAAGTGTGACCTAAATAATCGTAATTAATTGTACAGTAATTGAAGTAAAATGCCCCATTAATTATTAATTTTGGTCACAGTCTCCCAGCTCTAGCTGGATAACAAGGGGAAGTAATGATAAATAAGTGTGTTTAAAAGCCTAAGGGCTAGTTCACACGGGGACATGGAGGAGGATTTTGACAGCGTAATCCACGTCATAATCCTCCTCCATACAAAGTAGTCTGCAGTATGCAGACTGCTAGCAGAGAAAAAGAAGCGACATAGAAGTGAATGGGAAGCGTTTTTTACCGTTCGTCTTTTGCAAAAAAACTGCGTCACGTCTTTTTACAAAAACCTGCGCGGGAAAAACGTGACGCGTTTTTGTGGCGTGTTCTCTTAAAGGATGGGAAAACCGCCTGGAAGCGGTTTTACAAAAAAAAAACAACGCTCCACAAAAAGTGTGCCAAGGTCAAAAAAAAGCTTCCCAATTAGGAAGCGTTTTTTTCTGGTGCCAAAATAAGCCACACGTTATTTACGTGTGAACTAAGCCTCAGAGTAAGTTCACACTGGGTATTTTGGTGGACACAGCCTCAAAATCCTGACCAAAAAGACTACTTCCATTGAAATCAAAGAAGCAACATATTCATTCTTCAGGCCGAGTTGCCTCGCGATATCCGCCTGATGACACTCCCTCCCGACTAGGTCCATTCATTTGGGCCTAATCCAGAGCGGAGTGCGTGACTGGATGCCGGTGCACTGACCCAGGATCCAGTCGCAGCTACCTGTACTTTGGTCCGGAACCTGACGCAGCCTCCGCCTCAGGTTCCGGACCAAAAAACCCCGTGTGAACTTACCCTAAGGCTAGAGTCACATGACAGAGTCTCACCCATGAACTGTCCTGCTGTGATTCTAGTATAGGACCGTATATAGCGGTAAGGCAGGGACTACTAGGGGCATAGGTAACTATTATGCTAGGAGTCCCTCCCCCACCATGATGTTCATGGGAGATACTCAGTATTGTGAATCTAGCCGTATTGAGAGCTCTGGACCCTGGACTTAAAGAAGCACTAAACCCAGAATCTGAACAAACAGATCAATGATTCCCTATATGACGCCTCATATCATCTCCTCATTGCAGATATTAGAAAAGCAGCCATCTTTGTTCCTCTATTGCTAGTGCCTATGAGCTAGGAAGTTTGGAGAAGGGCGCTGGGTTTAGGCTGCACGAGTTTTGCCTGTTTTGCTGTTTTTAGAAGAAATCGGCCATCAAACTTTTTTTTTTTTTTTTTTTTTTTCCATAACTGGTTCTCTTACCCAAGTAATCTTTGACCGTCAAAGACCAAAAAAAATCCCACAGTTTTGGAAGTCATTGATAAAATATCTCCAACAGCTTAAACTGCTGTATAATCCTTATAGAAAAATAAAAAATTCTTTGTTTTTTCTACTTGAAGGTGCCAAAAAATGGCTGCAGTGGAGGAAAGAAATAGAGCTGCTATGTGATTTCGCTTACTACACGCTGACTACGTTTTCAGGTAAGTCCTAAACCGCTGTTGGACAAGTGATCTATTTGATCGCTTGGGGGGTTGTGGTTTTTTAGGCCCTGCGCACATGAGGCATTACAAAAGACGAAATCTTCAATGAAGTTCTGCAGCATACATCCACACCTCAGGGTAGTTTCTGCTGCAGATTTGGTAAAATTTCATTCACTGTGTTGGTACTAAAATAAAGTATACTGCAGATTTTCTGTATGCACATCACTGATCGAAAATCTCAAGTATATTCTCGACTAGTACAAAGTAGCATTCAGCCTTCAAACGATTTCTTAAAGGGATCCTATCACTCAGACATGATTTTTTCTAAGTACCACATTGGAATAGCCTTAAGAAAGGCTATTCTTCTCCTACCTTTCATCGTCTTCTACGCGCCGCCGTTCGCCTACAATCTCGGTTCTTGTCAGTATGCTAATGAGCTCTCTCGCAGCACTAGGGGCATCCCCAATACTGCGAGAGAACTCTCTCCAGCACCGCCGCCTCTTCTTCAGCAGTGTCATCTTTAGCCTCTTCTTCCGGTGGCGTCTTCTTACTTCTAGACCTTGGGCAGAGCAGACTGCGCATGCCCACAGGCCACGAGAAAAGGGCTGCTTGCACAGTATTGGAAGCGGCCATTTTCTCGTGGCCTGTGGGCATGCGCAGTTTGCTCTGCCCAAGGCCCGAGGTCTAGAAGTAAGAAGACGCCACCGGAAGAAGAGGCTAAAGATGACACTGCTGAAGAAGAGGAGGCGGTGCTGGAGAGAGTTCTCTCGCAGCATTGGGGACGTCCCGAGTGCTGTCTGAGTGCTGGGGCCCGCCCCCAGTGCTGCGAGAGAGCTCATTAGCATACCAACAAGAACCGGGATTGTAGGTGAACAGTGGTGCGGAGAAGACTATGAAAGGTAGGAGACGAATAGCCTTTCTTAAGGCTATTCCGACATGGTACTTAGGAAAAAATCATGTCTGAGTGATAGGATCCCTTTAATGTAACTTAATTGCAGATGGAATGGAAATCTGCTGCATAATCATACAACCGCCACTAGAGGGAGCTTGCTGGATAATGTGTTATATATAATATATATATATCTCATAGATGCCCCACACTAACACCCATATATACAAGAAATCTGATGTAGATGGGTTAATAAATCTCCCCCTTGTGTTTTGGACACTGATGATATGGCTGTGCTTATTTTCAGGCTATCAGACCCTCGGAGAGGAATATGTTAACATTGTACAAGTCGATTCGTCTAAGCGGAAGGTGCCATCCTTGCTGCAGCGCACTTTACTCATCTGCTGTCACACCCTATTCCCCTACCTACTGGATAAGGAGCTGGTACGTCTGGAACATGAGCTACAGATAGATGTCGATGGGATCCGACTACCGCACAGCGGCCTGTCCTCGGGATCACATCACCGCTCGTGGATGTGGAAGTGGCTTCACAGAAAGATAGCCGCCCTCTCCGACCAGCAGAAAAAGACACTGATAAAGACTCTGTATATATTCCGGCAGAGTATTACTTTCCTGAGAAGGTTTCATCTGGCTATGTTCTACGTGAACGGGACGTTCTACCACATTGCCAAAAGGATGACTGGTATCACCTATGTAAGTGGCTCATTTACAGTCATTTATATTCTTAAAGGATTTGTTCACCTTTGACACAAGTGCCTGATAACAGTCCCCAGCCAGACTTTCCTAGTTTAGGGGTCCCATTCGTCCTCAATGCATTCCTGCAGTTAGGGGGGGTCTGAACTGAGTCACTATTCAGAGTCTATGGGACTGACCTAGTTTCTGTCCCTTCCATAGATGTTGAATGGAGAAAGCCGTGTAAAGACTGTGCTATTCCGATTGCTGCGTCTCACTATGGTAGTACAGTCTGAAGGAACTGAGGGGTATGGGGTATAGTTGATTCTTCAATGGGAGACATGCACACACCCACACACTGACATGGATGAATAGATAGTAGACTTGTATACCTTGCATCAGTCAGAACCCACAAACCGGCCAATTTTCTGGTGAATACAATTGTATCTCATTACTGTACTCTCTTGTAGCTCCGTGTACGGGAATTACCTGGAGATGACGGCCTTGTGCGCAAGAGTTACAGCCTCCTCGGTGCGGTGTCCATTGTTCATCTCCTGTTGCTGGTCTTTGTTCAGCTGCAGAGCGTTCAGCAGAAGCAAGAGGCGCAGCAGAAGTTTAAACTCCACCGAAGGATGTCTTATCAGAGGTAAGGATACCCGTCTGCTGTGCTTTCTTCCTTCATCCCATTGCTGACTGTTTTCCTTTTTCACACTTGAAGGGTTATTCCCATCTTCACAAATTGCCACCAAGATAGTAATAACTGCTCAGAAGTCCCAACCATCAGGACGGTGCTTACAGGAACAAGCGAGCAGAGGTGAATGGGACCTACGGAAACCGTGTGGCTCCGCACTCATTCACCTCTATAGTTACAGAACAGTGTAGTACAGTGCCGGTTTCTATAAGTCACATCCTGGTAGTTGGGCTTACAAGCAGCTATTACAATCTCGGCAGCAATTTGCCAAAATGGAAATATCCCTTTAAAGGGATCCTATCACTGGATACCCTTTTTTCCTGACTAACACGTAGGAATAGCCTTAAGTAAAGCTATTCTTCTCCTACCTTTAGATGACGTCTTCTCCTCGCCGCCGTTCACTTGAAATTCTGTTTTTTGTCTGTATGTAAATGAGTTCTCTCACTCACTGGCTGTGGACCCCAGCCCTTAAACAGCACTGGGGCCGTCTCCAATGCTGCGAGAGAAATCTCCAGCGATGCCTCCATCTTCTTCTGGAACGCCCTCTCCCTGTGTCTTCTTCCGTCCTGGGTTTCAATCTTCTAGGCCTAAGGCAGAGCTGACTGCGCGTACATGTGGCCACAAGAAAATGGCCATTTTCTTGTAGCGGCTTACACAGTAAGCTGGGCTGCAGGTTTGTGCAGTCGGCTCTGCCCGAGGCCTAGAAGAATGAAACCCAGGACGGAAGAAGCACAGGGAGAGGGCGTTCCAGAAGAAGATAGAGGCGTCGCTGGAAAAAAAGGTATCCAATGATAGGATCCCTTCAACTCTTAGCCTGAAAATTGGATAAAGCTGGAAACCTGCCTGCGACTTCTGAGGCGACCATTAAGGCTGGTTGTTGGCTAACACCTGCTGGTGCTCAGAATCCATGCCGTTGTTGTGCCATACATGTGCAAGACAGGGTTAAAGGTTTTCTGCAATTTATGAATAAATTGTTTTTAACTCTCAAAATGTAAAATTTACGTTCTGTTATAGATCTTTAAGGCTTTGTTCATTTCAGGTTTATGGCCTCTATTTAACATATAGGATCAGTACGTCAGCAGCAGGATCTGGTCCTGCAGGTCACTATAGAGTGTAAAACCTGCCCATAGATATGGCGCCCATAACTGGAATAGAAGACCCCAGATAACTCTCCGATATTACAATTTTGTTACGTTCCTAGAGCACCACCACATGAGAAGTCATACCCACGGCCTTCAAAATGCACCTTATGCTTAGAACAGAGGCGGCACAGTACAGTAACCCCGTGTGGACACCTCTTCTGCTGGGAGTGCATCACTGAATGGTGTAATACCAAGGTGAGAGCTCAAGAGCTAACTGCAAAATATTTCCAATTTCAGGTTCTACAGCCATGTGAGGGCGGGTTTACATCTGCGCCCCGGTCTCCGCCTTCAGGTTTTCGTCTTCTGCCCAAGAAACTGGACAGGAGACGGAAACAGTCAGTCATTTTTCAAAACCATTTATTTGAATGGGTTTGCAAAGTGTCCACCCGTGAGCGTCTTCTGGTTTCTGCGGTGAAACCGTTTTTTTTTTTTTTTTAACCGGACTCAAAGTCGAACATGAAGGACTTTGTGTCCAGTTTAAAAAACAAAAAAACGTTTAGCCGTGGAGACCACAAAACGCTCACGGGCGCTTAAGGGCAGACACTGACTACTGGGTTTCCGTCTCCTGTCGGCAGAAGACTAAGTGGTCATACATGGTTTCTCAGTTCTGATTAATGGCGATTATTTAGGTCACACCCCTTTTCCAGTATGTGTTGGGTGAACCTCTCAAGATTAGGAGGTGTGGGTGCATGCATGTGTCTGCTTCCCACGTTGACACAGATTATGCTGAGTTTTTTTTTTTTTTTTCTTGAGCCACAACCAGGATTGGATTGAGTAAAAGAGGTATTTCCCATTTCTTTTGGAGTTTCAGACAGAGTCTTTTAGATCGGAATTTGACTCGTAGACCACCTCAGGTTCCGGTTCAAAATACGGGGCAGCCACGACTGGATGCCGGTGCAGTGCACCGGCATCTAGTCACGCACTCCGCTCCGGATTAGGCCCAAACGATTGGGCCTAGTCTGAAGGGAGTGTCTCAGGCGGATAAGCGAGGCACAATCCGCCTGAAGAATTAGCATGTCTATTCTTTTTTTTTTTTTTTTTTTTTTTTTTTAAATCAATGGGAGCTGTCTTTTTGGACAGGATTTTGAAGCGGATATGGCCTCAAAATCCTGACCAAAAAACTCAGTATGAACCCGGCCTCAGGATTTGGAGCTAAAAACCACAGCAACATCTGCAACAAAAAAAAGCAACTTTTCTGCAATGTGTGGCCTTAGACTGACAATATAACTTCACAATGACGCCCCTTGTCGATAAACACTGCTTGAGATCCCTCTCCTTGAGGCCGAATAGTGGATGGTGACTGTGGATGTTACATTTCATAACCTAGGAGCTAGTTCCCTAGACCAGCTTTGAAGTCGGTCACCCTATAAAACTAAGAGCAGATGTTACAAGATTAGAACAGCGCCCCCTACATTGAGCCATCCTAGTAAATGAAGTATATTTAGCCTTGTTTATACTATTGTGAATTATTTCAGGTATACTCTTATTATATGAAACCTCTGTTTGCAGGCTGAATGCCCCTTATGTCGGGAGAAGTTTCATCCACAGAAGCTGGTCTACTTGCGGCACTACCGATGACTTTCCCAAGTGTCTCCTCCAACACAAGGGCTTCACCAGATGACTACTTAAGCGACTACTTCACTCCTCACATTTTAGGGTTATGGTCTTCTAACCCATTGTATGAAAGCACTACTCCAGGCCAAACTAACAGTCTGAGGTTTACAGAATATCTGCAAATCTAACCATAGTTCTGTATGTAGAAGATGTGCAGAATATAAGCGTGTCAAGGCTACCACCACCTGAGAACATCTAGTCCTAGTATCAGCAGCTGTAGAATGGTGACTGTGAACTGGCCGCTGTCGCCACCTGTTGGTGACTACATATTATGATTTAGATGTAATGGCTGCGTGTCTAGTCGGCTGATGTTACACCATGTCATGAGCGGATGGGCCCTCCTGGGGCCAATGGCATAAATCAGTGACGACGATCCCTGTAAGTGACCTTGAAACTATTGCAAAACTTTCACGGTTGGAAGTTTTGCAATGGATTAAAGCTCACTTGCATGTTTTCTCTATAGCAATAATTGGATATGTCATGATCTAGATTTTAAGTTGCAGCTTTCAAGGGGTGCGGGGGGAGGGGCTTACAATGGCTTAAAAAAATAATAGCAATACTTACCCATCCCATCCTTGTCTCTACTTCCAGATCCCACTGAGCACACAAAAATGCTTAGACAATTTAGGCAAGGTTCACACAGCAGAATTTATAGTGGTGGTCTTTTGCATTAGACTTCTCTCCAAATTCTGGCCTTTGGGCTCCCACAGCATTGAGAGGCAGGGCTGCTATAGCAGGGGTAGGGACTGGGAGCCTTCAGCTCTCCAGCTCCTGTGAAACTACAACTCCCAGCATGCTCCATTCACTTCCAAGAACAGCAGAGCAAGTATGCATGCTGGGAATTGTAGTTTTGCAACAGCTGGAGAGCCGAAGGTTCCCTACCCCTGTTCTATAGGGTATGGTCAGGCTGCTATTTATTGGATTATTTGGACATATAATGGCCGGTATTCACTTAGCCTTCCCATCTTCTGCTCATGGTCTCATCAGCATTTTGCTCCTTATTACATCCCCATGCTGAAAAATATTAGGATAGCACATGCAGGTGTTGTTTAGTGCCCCCTAGAGGCAGTGGACAGGAGCAGGAATGGGTAAGTGAATATTGGCTGTTACCTGCTAACAATTGCTCCTTCCCCTAATGTTGCAGACCCCATAGTGGCCATTATGTTGGTGTTTCCACCGCTGAGTGTCAACGCTTTGCCTTTAATTTAACCCACTCTGCTCCTTTTGCCAGAATGCTTTCTGGACAGCTCCTTTTGAAGAACTCAAAATGCACTTGAGCAGCTCTCAATAATGTGCGTCTATAGGCTAAGCATTCAGTCAGTGCATGTATTTCCATGGGTTTGTGATTTTATGTACGGAGTATGTTATCAGCCCAATCATAAGATGGCTTATAAACGTGTGATCTCATCTGAGGTCCTGGAGCTATTGGTATAAATGTGTCCTGGTGGGAATAGAATAGAATAGAAGACTTGAAGCTAAAATCACCATTGCCAGTTCTGCTCTCTTCCATGTACATTCATATCTACCTGCTATGGGTCAATGTCATGTACTTTCTCCCAGATCTGTAGTTGGCACAACCTGCCGTATATACCCAGTACATGCGCGGTGCTTGTTTCCTGTGTTAGACCCTTAGTAATCTCTTATCCCATTGGTGCTCTCCATGCAATGGTGAGGTACAGGTGGGTTTTCATTGCTAGAGACTCCATAAAGGCCTCCACCCTCATATGCCAATGGCATTAATGACATAAACTCCACTAAGTTTTTGTTACAGAACATAATAGGACTTACAGTTCAGTTCTATTGTATTGGGTGTAGTCGTAGTCAGATACTGCAGTACAGGTGGCCATTTTTTATGGAATACACTAAATGTGTTATAACATGATCCTGCTCTGCTGTACGGTCACTTGTAGGATCCTCAGCAGGCAGTATATACAGCTTCAGTCTCTTACGACAAGTTCACACAGGGTTTTTTGGACCGGAACCTGGTTCCGGTCCAAAATATGGGTAGCCGCGACTGAAAGCCGGTGCAGTGCACCATCATCCAATCGTGCACTCTGCCCCAGATTAGGCCTAATGAATGTGGAGAGTGTCTTCAGGCCGAATGGCGAGGTGAAACGGCCTGAAGAATGAGCACCTCGCTTCTTTTTCCGGAAAAAACTGGCTCCCAGAAAAAAAAAACAAAAAAAAAACACCTGAGCGGCTCCCATTGATTTCAATCAGAACCGTCTTTTTGGTCAGGATTTTGAGGCGGATACGGCCTCAAAATCCTGATCAAGAAACGCCGTGTGAACTTACCCTTACAAGGAGATATATAACTTAGCAGGGTTCCATTACTAAAGTGAATAAGATGCAGACAGATAACCAGGGACTACTATAGACCTGTGCCAGGGGCTGCCCTACTTCTCAGTGATTTAATGATCTTGCTTGACATGAATTATGATTTAATAATGTTTGATTAATTATAAAGTCTTGGATAACAGGTTGTGTTCACATGGGACAGGGCGGAGCCACATGGGGAGGGCTAGTAAGTGGGAACTTACCGAATGTATGATGTATGGGCCGCGTTATGTCTATGAGGATTCTTGTGAGGCAATTTGGGATTTGTATAACATGGATCTCGGGTATGGTATCATGAGGCCACGCTGTTAAAACTAGAGTGGATTCGAATAGTATTCGAAACGTTTCGAATACCTCGCTCCCATAGGAATGAATGGAAGCAGCCGAACAGCAAGGGGTTAAGCGCCGGCCACTTCCATTCATTCCTATGGAGCGAGGGTTTCGAATACTATTCGCACAACTAGTTAAAACCCACACACAGTGGTATATATAGTCTGATGTAGTATATAGGACTAAAGGTCACCCAACACTTAGGCCTCATGCAAACAGGGCAATCCAGACTGAAAAATCAGTCTCAACCTAGTCCGGTAATCATGTATTATAGTGATCTATGATGCTGTCCACACTATATACAGTATAGGAAAGCAAAGCCTGTACTGTATATAACTGGGAGTCAGCAGGAATAGCCTATGGCCAAAGAAACATTTACCGGAAAGCTACTGAAGGTGTATGGGCCGAGCTGTGACTGTATGGAATGGAAATCAAGGAATGAAGCCATGTTGTGCAGGCACACACTGGTATACGTAGTCTGATGATTTATACAGGACTAAGGATCACCATATACCTATACCCCATGCACACAGTTCAGAAGTTGTGGCCCAGATTGCCCCGAGTCTGTCAGCAGGACCTGGCTGGGGGAGGGGTATATGGGGTATGTTGAATTTCACTCCCCATTTCTATTGTTCTTGGGGTAGATAAGCCCCTCACTCACAGCTTAGAAGACACTACATGGCCTTATTATGGGTCAAAATGCACAAAATAGACCCTACCTTGTATACATGAAGCCATATTGAAAACCTAATTTCTTAAAATTCCTATTTTGTGAGATTACAATGGAGGTCTTTGGCAGCAAATATTCAGTTCCTTTGCTGTGCTAGGATGGGGAGGAACGCATCAAGTCCTGCAGCACAAGTCCTCGTGCAGCTGTGAGGAAGGTCCTGAATAGGGGTCTACACTTTAGACAGTTACAGGGATCCCTTGACCATAAGCCATTCACAAGGTGTCCCCCTGTTTGGGCCATCAGCTACAGTCCCTTAAGAAACTCACAATAAGTGCAGTGCCACCACAGGGTAAGTGAGGTATTACACAATGGCTTGTCTGTATAATGCAGGAGATCAGGGTCTTAAATCTTGGTATATGGAATTGGTGCCCTATTTCGAGTGCTGTCTCTTCTGTTGCCCTGTGTGGACCCGGCCAAGAGATTATTGACTGTTTTGACTGCATTTCTAATTTATCTTTTGTGACAATTATTTCAGTAATTGTTTTGCAATTAAAGATTTAATATTTAATTGTATTAATACGGTTTGAATAAATCTTGTTTGTAAGCAGGACGTTCTGTGCGCCTTTTATTCCCCTCATGTAAACCTAGAAGATGGGGCTGCACACTTTAGTCATGACAATAGAGAGCTAGAAGGATATCATCTTCAAGGAACAGGTCACAAGAAAAGTAGCACTGAGATACTGTATGCCTTTGTGGTTAATCCTAATGTCTCAGTTTAGGCTGTGAAATAGAGAGATCCCAAAGTGTTGTGTCCAGCCATATCCAATAAGTGCTCATTCACACAGCAGGGTTTCACAGACGTCCTAGTAGTTTCGTCTTCTCTTAATGGTCCAGACCAATCTGTTACATAGTAGATGAGGTTGGATGAAGACATCAGTCCATCCTATAACCCTACAGTGTTGATCCAGGGGAAGGCAAAAAAAAAAACCAAAAAAAAAAACCCATGAGGCTCATGCCAATTGCCCCATTTCAGGAGGTCAGTATAAAACCCTGGATCACCGTGTCCTTGAAATCTAAGATGTTAACTAGAACATGCCATTTCTGGGGCTGGTTTCACATATCCCCTGATAGACTCAAATCTGAAGGATCCTTGAAAACGTGTTTCCCTCAGATGTACATTGTACAGGGGGGATTTGTATGGACATGTAACAAAGCCATGAAAATAAGCCCCGAGGCTGACCATACCCATTAGGCTTCAGACAGCTGTCATACGGCCATCCAACAGTCAATAGGATTATTGTATGAACAATCCCTCTATCAACATTGTGACTAAATTCCCCAAACGGGCCAGTTTAAAGAGAAAAAAAAAAAAAAGACACTGGGGCAAATTTATCATTCTTTGTACGCTAGTTTTCTGAACAGCCATTTTGATCTGCAAAAAGTTGTGACCTTTTTTTAATGCTACTTTCCTAAATGGGCTGTGTCAAATTTATGTTCATTCTAAATGTTGATTGAAATCTACGCAAGGTATCAGCTGACAGATTCCAGTGCAGGCGCCCGGCATAGACTGTACCAGACTTACGGGAAGGCAGGCACCTAGTCATAAAGGAGGTGCACCCTCTGCAGGAGATATGAAGAATCGCGTTGAAAATCTACCCCAAGTTGGCCATAAACAGCCAATGAAGATTGTGGAAAAATATGGCATGCACGCAGCCCCTTAATAATAATATTGTGAGATGTCCGAATTTTTAATGTGAAAAATAAAAGCGAAGTTTTAACCCTACTCCCGTGTGCAAGAGTTCTGGGTGCTGGATCCTCTTTCTCTTCTACCGCAATTATGAAGATTGCCTAAAATTCCATTGTGTGACCCTAGGCTTGTCACAGCACGTAGATGGGACTGATTTAATCTCATCCACAATGCTGTAGCTCGGGGGGGGGGGGGGGGGGGGGGGGGTAAACTTTCAGCAAATTCACAGCCGCTTCCCCAAAGCAATCCTTAGGGGGCATTTACATCGTAGCGCTGATTCTGCCACGGTAACTCGCGGCAGAATCAGCACTGATAAAAAGACTCCCATTGGGTTCAATGGGTTCCGTTTTCCACGCAGAACACATTGAGATTAGAGATGAGAGAGTACTGTTCGGATCAGCCAATCCGAACAGCACGCTCGCATAGAAATGAATGGACATAGCCGGCACGCGGGGGAGTTAAGCGGAAGTACCAGGTGCATCCATTCATTTCTATGGAGCGTGCTGTTCGGATTGGCTGATCCGAACAGTACTCGCTCATCTCTAATTGAGATCAATGTGTTAAAAAGCCTCCCATTGATTTCAATGTCTCCGCGCAGAAAACGGAACCCATTGAACCCAATGGGAGTCTTTTTATCAGTGCTGATTCTGCCGCGAATGATCGTGGCAGAATGAGTGCCACTTTACTCCGTGTCAATGCCCCCTTAGAAGTACTATAGCCAGTTTAAATAGGGAAAATAAAAATACCATAAAAAGGCTATTTGCAGCAAGACTTGGCTTTCCATTCCCCCCATGAAAGTAAGCAGCGCCCTATACACCTGCACAGAGTAAATGCAACGGTCAACAAAGTGCCCTCCACATGTGTCTAAATTGAAAATTCAGCTTTATTCAGTCAGGCCATTAGCTTTAGCCAGATTTACAAGTATTATAACAAACAATTCCCGTGCTACCTCCAAAATGGAGCCCTCCATATTCCAGCCACATCCCATTTATTACACTAGATCAATGAAAGGCAATGTCCCTTCATGTTCTTATTTGGCAGGGGCAGCAACCAGGGTTAATAAGGTACGTCACCATCTTTAATAGCTGCGTTACATCTAAAATCATGAACAAAACATGCAAATCAGTGTTTATACAAAAAAAATAAAATAAAAATATTGGAATACCCGACAAGTCTGCCCCGACCCTGGTGGTACTGTGCACGGCTCATGTATCAACGCCGCCTCGGAGGGGGGAAAAAGTGGCCTTCTTACTAGTGTTGGGGGTATAGTATTCATCGAATACCTTGCTCCCATAGGAATGCGTGTTAGCGGCCGGCAAATATTCACTGTGCTTAACCCCTTGGTGTTCGGCCGCTTACACGCATTCCTATGGGAGCGAGGTATTCGATGAATACTATTCGCTCAACACTACTTGTTACCCCATAGCAACATCACAAAGCATGGACTCTATGGATAATAAAGCGGCCACGGATTCCAAGAGACGGTTTTAATACAGGACGCCCATACTGTTCAAGGGAACAAAATATGCCAAGAAAAGAACCAAAAAAAAAAAAAAAAGCCATCAAAAATAATCTCAAGCAATAATTAAAATTAAAAATATATATCTATAAATTTTCAAACAAACTAATAAAAAAAAAAAAAAAAAAAAAAAGAAAACATTGTTTTGAACCAGTTAGTGAAAAGATGTAAAAATGATTATGGGTTATATAGGATTAGAAAAACATGGCTGCTGTCGTAAAGAAACGGCGCCACCACTGGCCAGGTCTGGTATTCCAGTTCAGTTTCACAGTGAACGAGACTGAGCTGCAATACGGTTTGTGAACAGGAGCCGGGCAATTTTTGGAAGAAGGAAGCCATGTTTTACTAATTCTTGTAATTTTAAGCATAAGAAATCTTCCTCATTTTCGGGGTCTTGGGCCTAGTCATGACAATATAAGTCAGTGGTCTGCAAGTCACAGCTCTCCAGCCGTCAGGGCCTGCTGAGAGTTGCGGTTTCACAAAAGCCACATGGCGCAGCCAAGTGACCTAATGGCGGCCATGACAGACGCTAAAGCGTGTTGATAGGCAGAGGAATCAAGCGAAACTATTCAAGATCTCACGTCACTCCAAAGTAAGATTTCATGGTAGAAAAATTGAGCCTTGCCTGAATTTTCACCCATTGCCAACCATGAGTGTGTGCAGCCATTTTGAGACCAATGTATACAATATAGTACAATATGTAAGGACGTAGGTGTCGTGAATATTAGAACAGTCGCCCTTGGTTAGAAAAATACACAGAACTTTACGCATCAAAACTCTCTCAGAGAGGAGGAAGGAGCCTTGTTGCTGCTGAGGAGAAGGCGGCCATGTTCTGAGGCAGCTTTGATACATGAGGCCCTAGTGATATACATAGAAAATGGCTGCCTAACATTTAAACACAGCGCTATAAATAATAGAAGGGAATGCAAGTAATAAACTAGTACTCCTCAGGACGTGTCCCAAAGTGGCCTTTAGATGTAGTCAATCATCCAAAAAAAAAAACACTTGGCTTCTACACTGACTGCAGGTAAACGCACTTTCACGGTCTATAGCCACACAGTAGATTGCCATTCAGGCTACGTTCACATCATTGTCTCCATTATGAAACTCCGTCACAGTGGCTGCCTGACATCAGCAGGTGACAAAGTCCTGCAAACGCAAGTTTTTGGCAACTTTAGGGAGCCTTCACATGGAGGATACGCTCCGCTCATTCTGAATGTAAAAGCGCGTAAAAACAGCTCCCATTGACTTGAATGGGTGCCGGCATACGCGCGTATCACATTGAAAGCAATAGGGGGGAAAAAAGCCTCCCATTGATTTCAATGGGTAGCACGCGTATGCCGGCACCCATTGAAGTCAATGTGAGCTGGTTTTTACATGCTGATTCTGTACGACTTTTACGTTCAGAATGAGCGGAGCGTATACTCCATGTGATGGCTCCCTTATACTCAATGGTGTCCATCAGGCTCAGTAAGTGCACCGGTCCATTGTTTTGGTCCTCCGACAGACCAGAAAAGCGGACACTAGTGTGGACCTAGTAACAGCCTGGAATATATGTAGCTGCTAAAGTGCCGTTACTTGCAGTCAGTATGACACCTACACTAATCTCTATATGGCGACACAGTTACAGCCATCGTCTATCTACTAAGTTTTATTTGTCCTCTCAGTCCTTGGAGTATTGATGATCCTATATGTATACAAGGTAAAAAGTTTATCCAGCACTATGACATTGATGGCTGAAGCAACAGCGCCGTACACTGTAGAGTGGCTGCGCTTGGTATTGCAGTACAGCCATAGGCCTATCCTTAAAATAAAAAATCCTGAAAAACCTCTTTAAGATTTACTGCATCTGCTGACTGATCCACAACAAAAAATGGCCTCAGACTTAAAATAAAACGGCTGACAAGAGAAAAACACAACAGTTTGCCCAAATATCTTTGGCCGCTAGCATTAGAAAAAGTTACATCCTGGGAAGTAATGTCTAACGTGAGATTATGACTGATGACCGGCTGCAAAAATCAGGTACGGACAACTGAAGGTTTTAGCAGAGGCGAGAACAGGGAGACAAATGGGCAACCGTTGAAATTGGCCTCTTCGGCCGTCTTTCTCCTGTGTCCTGGGACAAGAGTATTAGCAGCTACATTTTAGGGGCCAATATAGACAACCATTCCAAACAATGTCATATTACTGAGACCAAGGGAGGGTTTTTTTTTTTTTTTTTTTTTAACCAGTATCAAAAATCTGACAGCATTGCCAAAGGATTTAAGGCTCTACATGGAAATATTGTGAACCCCAATAGTCTGGGTCCAAGCTTACTCATATATTCCCATTAATGCTGTGCTTACGTTTGGAGTCCCCCTTATACGATCGCTTAACTTTTGTAAGGCAATGATTAAGATTAGAAAAAAATGGTAATTTTTTGCAAAACTAAAAAAACCCCAAAACAGCAGCACTCGAATAAGTGACCTGTGTATGGTATTGCATATTGGAGTGAATAGAGATGACCTGCAATACCCTACACAGCCTATAGACAAGGGTGGCGCTGGTTTCTGAATTATCTTTAGAGCCCACCATATGCAATGGCTAGACATAGACAGGATACTTATTGAATTAAGGCCGGGTTCACATCTGCGCCCGGGTTCTCCGTTATGCAGGTTTCTGTTTCCTGCCCGAAACAGGCCGCAGAGAGAACAAAACGCTCACGGCCGGACACTGTCTGCAGAAGACGGAAATCCAACAGATGGAGAACGGGCGCAGATGTGAACGAGTACTAACCTGTTTTTTTTTTCCGCTTGATGCAACTGTGATGGTAAATCAGCAGGCAATGTAGGAAGGTGGGTTAATCCTAAAAGGTAAGTTACCAGATATGCATTATGGGAGATTTTCAGAGAAGGATTTTACCCCAAGTACCAAGTGACACCACAGAGGAGGTGTCAGAGGTTCCAACCGTCCGTTTTAATGGGCTTCACCCAATCCAGAACCATCCCATAGTCATATCTGGTCACGTCACCTCTTGTGAAAATTCAATAAAAGTACTGCAGGAATTTGGTTATGTTTTCATGTGGCCAGAAAAAAAAAAAGTAACTTGAAGAGTGCAGGGTATTTAATGAGAAATATTAAAAATAATAAGTACACCAATGACAGACTGCGATCCCAAGCTGTGGACCTGCCCCTTAGGCTACGGCAACATGGCGACTGAGGCTCTGTTCCGACGGAGTAACGCGCCGCTCATTTAGACACGTAAACACGTGTCAGAGCGCGGCACTTCAAAACAGATCCTATTGATTTCAATGGGTGCCGGCTTACGCGCACTACACATTGAAATCAATGGGATCTGTTTAGAAGTGCCCCGCTCTGACACGCGTTTGTGTGTCTAAATGAACGGCGCGTTACTCCGTGGGAACGGGGCCTTCTAGTGACACATCCAGCTCATGGTTCTACAGTCCCCGTGTAGCCCTAGCCTAATGCACAGTAGTAGCAGCCATTTTTAACGCCAAGCAATATTCACCCGAATATTACGTGCTGGGTCTCACACTAGAGTCCTAGAGGTATATTGTGCCTTACTCCTCAGTATCGCCTGCTCACAAGGAACCCTAAAAATGGCTGCCCCTACAACGTGTGCATGGCGAGGTGTCTATACTTCTGAGTGTGTGTTGAAATCTACTCCACTTTAGCTGCGAATTGTACAAATACGCTCAGCAGCGAGGTGGGGACACGTTCTGTATAGTGGAAAGGTAAGAACATCCTCAGCAAGAATGAAAGGCCGGTCTACCATGATGCTTTAAAATCACCTATGCTTATATGGATAAAAAGGCATTGTTACAATGGCTCAAAACTGGGGTTTTTTGTTTGTTTTTTTTTCCTTTTTTGTTGGTTTAATTTTTACATAAGAAAGTCATAAAGAGGGTGACAGTTTCTTTTAACTGGAAAATGGCTTCCCGGTCTCCTCCTTTCCTCTGTATTTCCGCTTGCCGTGTGTGAATGGGATGTATCTGTATTTAATCATGTGCTGCAAGACAAAAGGCCACGAATTACACACAGTACATACAATAGAAGTGACCACACGTGAATGCCCTGGATGAAAACCAATATACTAGGATTGTGTATGGTTAGGTGATGTTCACACTAGTGATAGATGCAGATGAAGCCCCCTCTGTCAGAGTCTGTTTTTATTCTCCGGGATGTTAAAAAAAACAAAAAAAATAAAATGGAAGTTTTCTGCAGGGCCCCCTCTGTCCCACACAGGCACCCTAACCCCAGAGCAGCCCCCAGGGAAGATTTTTTGGATCTAGCAGACAGAGCAATATACATCTGTATTCATGTGGTCATGAATTATATTTAAAAAAAAAAAACCCCGCATACTCAATCTTCAGGCGGATTCAGTCTGCTAGGCAAGGCAATAGAGTAAAAATCACAGTTTTTTGCAGGAGAACTTCAAGGCAGAATCTGCATCAAAAAAACACCTCCTATTCATTTCAAATGGGACTGATTTTTTTCCTCTAGCTTATTTTTTCAACTAGAAAAAAAAAACTAAAAAAAAAAATTATATATACGTATTTGTGCAGGAGTCTCTAAAAATAAAAAATTCTTAATTCATAAAGCAAATTTTTTCAGCCTGCAAAAAACAAACAAACAAACAAAAAAAACTATGTGCACAAACCCCAAGGCCCTGTTCACACGGAGAGCGGATTAGCGGATTTCGGCCCCAAAATGTGCCTGTCACGGCTTCCGGAGTAGGCTCAAATGAACGGGCCCACTACGGAGGGTGCTGCTGCGAGGCGGACGCCGGGGCTGAATCAGTCGCGGCGTCCGCCTCAAGAAAGGACAGCTAGTTTCTTATTTCCGCACATGCCGCTGACGGGAAAAAAGTAGCCTGGCGGTCTACATAGACCTCTATTGTGAGGGAACAGATTATGACGTGGATTCAGCACCATAATCCGCCCCCTCTTACCCCGTGTGAACTAGCCCTCAAGCGAGAAAAACTTTGCTTCCGAATTCCTGAAGCTAAATTTTTCAGATTCTACAAATTCCGCTTCCCCTTACCTTATTATTACTATGCTATGAGGACATTTCCAGACCATGGTCACACACTATGCAGCGCCCAATATAAGGATCTATAAACTTACCTTTATTTGTCTCTTCATAGTGATGCAGAAAAGCATGATAAAATACATGACCAGGATTGGCCAGAAGACCGGGACATTGAATGCGTCAAAGAAGGTGCACACCATCGCCACAACGATCCCTTTAGTAGCCGAATGCCTGGAAAAAAAACAAAGAAAAGGAGGTCCATATACCTGTGACCATATATCTTCAAAATCTGCTAGCAGCACCTGAGTCGCCTTTTTAAAGACCTATCACTATGTAGAAACATGATTTCCAAATGATATCGCCGCTTTAAGGCTAAGGCCCAAAGTAGGGGGCCGCAGCATAAAACAGCTGCGGGACAACCATGGAGGTAACACATTGCAGTTCTCCCTGCAGTGTATTTCATAGAAAGCCTGCAGAGTTTTCCTCTGCAAACTTTCTGCTTCCATTACACCTGCCGAAACGTCGCAGTTTCCCTGTAGGTATAATGGACAAGAGTTTTGGAAATGGCAGCGTGTCCGCTGTGTGGAATTTTCTGCACAGCGGAAAACTATTTTCATTCATTTCCATGGGAGGCAGATGCTTGGGTTATACGAGTATTTTAGGAAAAATTTTAACCTGATTTTGAGGCCCAATCTTCCTCGAAAGCAGCTCCAAATTCCTCCATGAGAACATACCCTTAGATGCTGCGCTACATAAAACACTCACCAAAATTTAAATTCTGGCAGCCGCCGGATAAACGGACGAAACTCTTCGTTCTGTTTTGTTGGTAATGAAGGTCCTTCATCTACAGGGGAAAGGAGAGAAGTTTGGTTAGACAACTCTCTTAAAGGGACAGTCCATTTACTGCACAGTTCACGATCCTCTTCTTGTTGCCCAAATGTAAGCAGTGACTGGCATGCCCTGCAACAGAAGGGACGAAGGTCCAGAATAAGGTCTGCCCCGTGATCGATACCTTCTCTCACACATCTCCAGTTCTGAGAAACTTCAGCTACGTAGACTGAGTACTGTGCAAAAGTGTTAGGCAGGTGTGGAACAAATGTTGCAAAGCAAGAACGTTTTCAGAAACAGAGGAGTCATTCATAGGCCGCACATAATACAGAATCATCTGCAGTATTTATACTGTACACAAGAAGGTCAGATAATAGAAGCGAGGAGCAGCGAGACCGTACCTGAATCTTCCAGTAAGGATGGGTCTACCTTCGGAGATAAGAATGCTATGAAGAGATTTAGATGGTAGATGCCCAAGGCGTACGTTACTATATACCAACCCTGAGAAAGACAGAAAAGGACATAAGAAAAATTATAAGGAGGTTTTAATAGGCTGGTTTTTGACCCCAAGTCATGTGATTAATATCAGCACTCAAGTATTTCCACCTCCTTCCGCCTCACGAGTTACAATAATATTAGATTGGGAAGGGAAAAAAAAATAAAATAAAATTACCTGTAGTATATAAACCCTTATCATGTACAGTACACTTAGGCCAAGAGTCATCGCCCATCGCACTGCTGTGTAAGGTGTAGATTTGTCTAGCCATGACTGGTAAATCTGGAAAATAAAGGAAAATGGCTTACTGTAATAGACAGAAACAAATCTTCAAATCTGAGTGACAGAAAAGAAGGAGTTTAATTTGAATAAATGTGATCTCTGCTGTCGGCCATTTATGAAGGAGTCAGGGTCAGTTCAGGTCAGGAGCGACCTGTAGTAAAAATGGTCTTGGCCTAGCGACTGCATAGCCCTGCCTGACACCACTGACTACGGTATATCTCTATGGTCAAAGAGCTCAAAATTTGGTACCAGGATCCCTTTAAGACCCCATCACCGCTCACCACTACACAAACATGCCAAATTTAGTTTCTGCATAACAGCCGGCAGCCAAACAGCACACAGAAAATAGGATTAAAAAGCGTAAGTTCCTCATAACGATGTTACATTCCTGCACCGCTCCGCTATCAGTTCACAGCAATGAGGCCTTGGCAGGACGGTACGAGCCGCCTTATTAAATCCCACAAGTTCTAAGCTGACAGGGTGGAGACCCCAAAACATAATCCTGTAAAGCTTCACATGTGAATTTATACATTCCAGATAAAACAAGTGTGAACAAGGCAACCCAAGATGACTCCTTGTATCCCAGCACTAGCACCTCAGCGTCAGGGGCAGGACAAGGATCAATTTTTTTTTTTTTTTTTTTTTACCACACACACTATTGTCTCAGGTCTATGAAACATTAAAGGGGTTGTCCCATCACAAGGATCCTATCTATACTGCTAGTTTATGTGGATTTAAGACTTTTCCTAAATACATTGCTTTAATCAAAACTGCTTTGTTTGGCTGCTATCTTAATTTATTCACTTCATTGTTTACACTCCGTTTCTATCTGCTCATTTGTCAAGTGATGTAGCTGCCTGCTCTCAGGGGGGGAGGGAGGGACTGGGAGCAGCTCTGAGCTGTTTGTGTCTGATAGGGGAGGTGAGCGCTCAGGGATTTCTGAGCTCTTATCAGTCGGTTTAATAGAATTTGGCTGATAAGGGCTGAGATAGGGAGTCCAGTACTTCTATATGTAATGCAAACTGACTCAAATCCAGCTCTGCTACATGAGCTTCACACTGTGGTAATTCATTTACAACCAATCCCGTACAAGTGAAACCGCGCCCACCTATGTGCCAAGAAAGCAGGAAGTGAAGAGAGCACACAGCCTGCAAGTTAGTGAACAAGTGTCATGGGAATACCCCTTTAAAGGGTCGTTTCAGGACCTAAATAGTGATGACCTAACTTATAGTTTAGGTCCTCAATATATGACCGTGGGGGTCTGACACCCGAGAACCCCACAATTCACTCCTCAAAGTAAGGCTGTGGAGTCAGTAGGCCAAACTATAGAGTAATTGGTTCTTCTACAATCCGACCTTCATAAATGGCCATCAGATGTAGTGAAAACCCTCCAATTCCTGAAAATGCAGGTGACCGATTCCTATGAAAGTGAATGTCATAAACTATATATCTGTTTATATAATAATAATAGTATGATAGAAGTAAAAAAAAATAAATATATATATCTCATTTTATTTTGAAGACAGATCCTTAGTAACTTTTTTTCCCCCAACTTCACTCCAGATTGGTCCCGACTGCAGAAACCCTGGTTCAAAGGGACGGCAGAGTCACAGACATTGACCACATAGCCCAAGCCTGCAAAACCAAGGTGCTTAGTAGACTGAAGAAGCTGAAGCACTGATCCAAGTGTTGTAGTCTCTTCAAGAAGCTGACTGGTGGGAGTCAACACCTAGTGCCCCCACCAATCATTTATGATGATGGAAGCCTTCCCAGCACACACACACTAAGTATATGTTCACATGGTAGAAAATGAAGAGGATACCTCTTCATTTTCACCGCAGTCTAGCCACAGCATCCCGTTACGGATGAATTGGTCTAATCAGGACGGAGTCTTGAGCCGCGCACTCCATCGCTGAACCTCAAGCAAGATGGAGCAGGACACTTTTTTTTTTCCTGCATCTTGCTTCGATCTTTGCCTCACATTGCTCCGGATTTGGAGGCGAAATCTGCGGCAAATTCCTCTATGTGAACACAGCCTCAGCATTAGAGGATTTTCCCCATAAACTACTTGTAAAATATGGTGAATAGTGAAACATTTTTACAAATAGAAATGATTAAAAGTTTGCTGCGTATTAAACATTTCCTCTAACCATCTTAGCGGTGACCATCTGTTGTCTTGATCATTTGCCAATAGATACGACCATGAATACAGGAACGTTTTAGGATCTGGGACTTGTCAGAAACCCAGCCATGAGGTAGTGATGCCATGTAGTGTCCCCGTCTTATGGTGGACAGGTTCTGGTGTTCATGGTCACATCCACTGGCAACTGATCAGTACAAAAGACCTAAGATGGTTCGAGAAACTCTTTACTACCCTGCTAAATTTTAATTGTTTATATTTGCAAAAAAAAGATAAACTATTACTAGTCTAGAAATCTAAATCTGGGTGTGAACAGCCCCGACTCTGCAGACTCCGGCCATCTGTGAATTACATTATTTTGCATTTGTATTAATGAGTGCGTGCAAAACCACATCCTGACTGTAGTGGGCGCTGGAAGGGAAATGAGCATCTTCTGACAGCAGAACTTCAGATAAGGACTCATGGTTGTCTATGAGGAGCGCCATCCTTACCCTGAATGTCACTTCCCTTGACAACCATGACATGGAGTACCGTATCTGGATCTCACGCATGTAGGACATAGAAAGCTTATGAATTTGATGCTTGGGAACAGACGTCCTCAGCGGCAGCCAACAAGCACAGACTTTATAATATCCCATCCCAGGCTAAGAACTAAGAAATAATTTACAGCTCTTAATTCACAGCCTGAAGCGATTCGGAGATCTTCCCCATAGTAATGGCTAATCCTAGCCGTGCTGTACGGTGACACAGATAGGCAGCACATCGCATGAAATCATACTGACAGCAGAATACACCCCTCATATAGTAATCTATACTGCAGGGGAAGACTTACATCAGGATAAGGACAAACTGCCGTAAGTATCCTAAATGTACAGAGTGTTTGGCTGGCTGCGCCATGTATAACGCACTATAGTGCCATCAGCGTAGACGGACTGATCTGCCCCTCTAAGCAAGAAGAAAGCTGCTGCAAATAACCACTAGGGGTCACACCACTGGTGATAGAGAACAGGGACAGCTCAGTTCCTTTTACAGTGGCGACATATCATAGAGCATGCCCACTAGATGACAGACTATTGGAGAGTTGTAGGCATGCTCAGTGACCCATGCAGAATACATTGTGCAGGGAGGGGGAGGAGATGAGCTGTGACAATTATCCATGATGAATGATCTGGTACCCATCATTGTTAATCTGACTGGGGTGATGAATTGAATGATAAAAATTGATCTCTACAAAACAGGAAGCATCAGAAGATGAAAGACCAGAGTGACCGCTACAGGTTTATATAACTCTTTAAAATATAGATTGTGACTTTGGGAATGAGGAGGGGGGGGGGGGGGGGGGGGTAATAAAATTATTACCAAAAATTTGTATAGCATAAATGCATGATTTATTATTACTATTTATTTATATAGCTCCATTAATCCCATGGTGCAGTACATTATTATATTAATTCCATGGTACTACAAATTGTACAGTGCTGCGGAATATGTTGGCGTCATATAAAATTATTATTACTACTTTACATTTGGGGGTTCACATACAGTACACAAATGTACAGATAAAATAGTAACAACGAGCAACTGGCACAGTGGGGTAGAGGGCCCTGCCCGCGAGGGCTTACAATCTATGAGGGAAGGGGGTAGAGACAGAAGGAGAGGGGGGAAGCTGTGCAGATGGCGGTGCGGTGATAGTGTTATTGGGGGTTGTAGGCCTTCCTGAATAGGTGAGTCTTCAGGGCCTTCTTGAAGCCTGTGATTGTGGGGATCAGTCTTATGTGTCGTGGTAAGGAGTCCCAGAGTATGAGGGATGCACGGGAGAAATCTTGGAGACGGTTGTGTGAGGAGCGGATGAGAGCAGAGCGGAGAAGGAGGTCATTGGAGGATCTGAGGTTACGTGTGGGCAGGTAGCGGGAGATTAGGTCAGAGGTATATGGAGGGGACAGGTTGTGGATGGCTTTGTATGTCAGCGTTAGTAACTTGAATTCTATTCACTGGGCAACGGGTAGCCAGTGGAGGGACGAGGTGAATTAAGTGAGCAGCGCAGTTTAAAGAGGACCTTTCACCATTTGGGGCAAATACCGTTTAATACACCACTAGAAAACTGACAGTGCGCTGAATTCGGCTTTCCTTTTCTGTGCCCCCGGTGAAGAGATATCAGTGCCGGTACCGTAGCTCTTCACCGTCAGAAAGGCGTTTCTAACAGTCAGTCAGGAACGCCCTTCCTCACATCTATAGCGCCGTACTGTGAGAGGTGGTGTTGCTTACCGGCTACCAACTCCCCCAGTACAGCGCTATAGGTGCTACAGTGACATTCAGCGAATGTGTATAAAACTGCATGTGCTCCAGGAGGTGAAAGGTCCTCTTTAAGGTGGACTGGAGAGGGGCGAGGTGTCTTTGCTGGGAGTCCATGGAGAAGTGTGTTGCAGTAATCTAAGCTTTAAAGGGATTTGTTCATTACTCTCAGGTTCTTACAGGTTGGTTCCAATCCTCGATGGTCTGATGCCCACTGATCACATATTGGTGATCTATACCAAGGCCAGGTCATCAATATACAAAGTCCCCTAAAACCCACATAGTCTAATAGACACTGCATAACCTCCTGGGTGTACTGCTAATGCGGTTCCGTCAGTGTAATATCAAAGAAATCCAATTTAATATAATATTCACTGCCTTGGACAGACACAGCTGAAAAGTTGCCCTGCCCTAACCCAGCATGTTGTATGGTCTCATTCAGACAGACAGTCTTAACACTGTCACATTATGTCGTCCCCATTATGACTGCAACCATGGATTAAATAACCCAAACGAAAAGCTTCATCGGGATCTAATTTTTGGTGGCAGTTCAACAATCTTCACACTGGCAAACCTTTCCAAATTAATAAAAATGGCGGCCGTCAGAGTAAGTACACATGGAAAGAGAAATCTACAGCAAAAACAAACACGAAAAGGACAGACAAAGCGTTAAGTGTCCAGCACATCACGTACCTGCCCTAGCCGTGTGAAGAAGCGAAACATCAGTGAGGGCTTGCCATGTACTGATTCTCCGATACTGTCTCCTTCTGACATTCTGTTTCTGCCCAAATACAATGAAAAAACACTGGATGAGACTGAAGAAATGCAAATCTGTGATCTCAGAAGTCGCCAGAACAGGCTTCACTTAATATATAAAAGATAGAGAGAGATTATATATTATATAATGACATACACACCTATACATAAATATATATATATTATACATTATGTAAACCAATAACCAGAAAATTATTAAAATAAATCTACATTTATACAGTGTCAACTTATTCCTAGTTATCCGTCATGTGAATATACCCCAAATGAGTTACTGATATACTATGTTCTGTTATCTGGCAGAAATATCATTGTAGATCAGTATGTATATGGCTCTCCATAACTCTGCACCAGTGTATATATTGTAGAGGAGTTTGTACAGGTGTGTGGTTGTACATAAGGCTAGCTTTAAGGGATTGTTCAAAAAAAATAAAAATTTAATGTGGGCACAGGGCTCCGAAAGGGTTAAATACACATCAACAGTAGTATAAACCAGATAACCCCTATAATGGCCTATCCATAGACGTGTGAAGGATTATGAACCATCTCAAGTATGACTGGTATTTACTGAAGTGAGTCCCCAGGTTACACTGAGCCGGAGCAGTCAACTACTGTTTAACTTTTATATAGTACAAGGCTAGAAGAGACCGTCTTGGCCTGCACCAGATTTTCTAGCGTCCAATATGGTGGACAATGTGGCCTAGTATCTGCAGATTCTGTTTGGCAGATTTACTAATCGTGTCAGTCTTATGCTAGGCTCTCACTAGCGGTCGAGTCTCTGTACAAGACTTTGTTCCAGATTCCACTTAAAGGGATTCTACCATTAAAAAACTTTTTTTTTCTGTGGATAACACGTTGGAATAGCCTTTAGAAAGGCTATTCGTCTCTTACCTTTAGATGGGATCTCCGCCGTGCCGTTCCTTAGTAATACCGTTTTTTACCGCTATGTAAATTAGTTCTCTCGCAGCGATGGGGGCGGGCACCAGTGCTGAAAATGCGATGAGGACGTCCCCACCGCTGCCTGAGAACAGGATCCTGCGCCGCCTCTATCTTCTGCTGGATCCTCCCCTTCTTTCTTCAGCAGCGTCCCTCTGTCGGCTCTTACACTAGTAGAGCCGACTGCGCATGCTCGCAACTATGCCTTGGAACTATGGCCGCGCATGTGCAGTCAGCTCTACTAGTGTAAGAGCCGACAGAGGTGACGCTGCTGAAGAAAGAAGGGGAGGATCCAGCAGAAGATAGAGGCGGCGCAGGATCCTGTTCTCAGGCAGCGGTGGGGACGCCCTCATCGCATTTTCAGCGCTGGGACCCGCCCCCATCGCTGCCAGAGAACTAATTTACATAGCGGTAAAAAACGGTATTACTAAGGAACGGCGCGGCGGAGATCCCATCTAAAGGTAAGAGACGAATAGCCTTTCTAAAGGCTATTCTAACGTCTTACCACAGAAAAAAAAGTTTTTTAATGGTAGAATCCCTTTAAAATCAGCAAAGAGAAAATTCCTGCAAGGAGGACAAAAGAGAAGAAAGCAGGCGGACGAGGTTATAGTCCAAGAGGACACAGTTTCTGGCTTTAAGGTCCAATATTCAGGTGCATTTTGCTCACTTTTCCTCTGAAGTGTTGAGTATTCCTACCGGTCTCCCCCTTGTGTGTTCTGCCCATGATCTTCCTCTCTGTACGCCAGAGTATTCCTACAGGCCATAAACCTACCAGCAGGTTTATTTAGAGTTTATGAGGTGAGGGATGCGAGAGCCAGGGCAGAGGAGTAACAGGGGTCAATGGTTTCTGCCAATCCCAATTCAAGCTGTAGATGACTAAACCATGTGCAGAAGATAGATAGATAGATAGATAGATAGATAGATAGATAGATGCAATATGAATTGCACTCAAACAGAAATCTAAATCCTGCCTACAAAATGGCCGCCGCCATCATATGTAATGGGTCACTGAGAACATCAGAGCTAAAAAGCTGCTGCAGACAATTGTGAAAGTTCATGAATTGCAGAAGTAATAAAGGTGCAAAGAAATGTACACAGTAAGGTGATATTAGGAACTGCTTATGGGTGTAAACATCGAGAACCTGTCCGGCAAGTTGTACCAGCAGCGGAAACCAAAGCTCATTCTGGTAGGACACCATGCGTGATATCACCAGCCCTGAAAGGGCATACATTAAAGGGCAGGCCACAATACGAATATCAATGGACGGTTTACATCTAACACTTAGACGTGCTTTACATTACTTGTACTGAGCCGGTTTTGGAGCTTTTATTATACTCCAGAGCTGGATTCACAATTCTGCTGGCTGCCACTGGAAACCGTCAACAAGCATCTGGTTAGAAACCACCATGAAGGGGTTCTCCAGCTCTACAAAACTTAGTATAGTCTACAGGTGTCAGATCAGTGGGGGTGCGATTCTCAGCAGATAGGTAAGGCCACCGGGCACCAAATCTCACCTCTGGGAACGGCACCTGTGGGGGGAATGGGTTAGGGGGCAGCTGTGATATCCATGCAGAGAATGAAAGGCACAACATGGCCCTTTATCATAGAACATCCCTACTGCATTTATCTTTGGACTGATCCTTGACCTACCCATTCCAGCATTGTTTTGATAGGGAATCCTCAACCTACTGACCCGTAGTGCTAAATTCTATGAGACCCCTTCCCATAAATCATAGGCCAAGTGAAAGCTTCACATTATCCCATGGAGTTCCCCATTTGCTGCCAAGAAACACGGATCAGATGAAGTCACCCTTATACCGGCCATAAGATAGCCGTCTGTCCATCCATCAATCCTCTCATATACATGTACTGAGGGAACAAAGCTGCTGTCATAGGGCTCGTTCACACGGGGCAAGAGGGGGCGGATTTTGGCGCTGAATCCGCCCCCTCACAATAGCAGGTCTATGTAGACCGCTAGCTTCCTTTTTTCTGTGAGCGGTATGTTCCCGCTCGCGGAAAAAAGCAGCGCGCTGCCCTTTCTTCAGGCATCCACCTCGCGGCAGCACCCTCCGGACTAGGCCCATTCATTTGGGCCTACTCCAGAGCGGGAAGCCGCGACAGTCTCATTTTGGTCCCACCTCCCCTGCATAGTTAATGGTGCAAAAAAAGCACCAGGGAAGGTGGGAGGGGAATCGAATTTTTACTGCGTTTACTGTGGTATACGACCGAATACGAGGATTTCGACTACACCTACTCGATTGAATACTACTCACTCATCTCTACTCAATAAATTTGTGTCAATGTGTATGATCCGCTTTAGTCTACAGTAGAGAAATGAAATTGTGACATTGGTAAAAGTGGATGGACGCCCTTCATATGTGCCAGCTGTGCGGTGACAGGGGACACGTGACTGCTCGGGGCCACAATAACAGGCAGGGTTATTACTAGATGTGGGATCTTCTCATCCGTGCTTCTTGACTTTCTTATTCTTTTGCATTTATCCTGAGGGGTTTGTACTAACAATTGGGTTTCCAATAGTTTGTTTTCCCCTCTTCTCATGTAGTCACATTACTGTTGGGATAAAAGATGTGATCGATGACAAACCGTTTATAGTCTGTGGCACGTTTACACAGGGCAAGGCAATCCAGCGGGGGCTCGGAGGGCATGGCTTCAGCGGATAAACTAACAGTAGGCTCATGTTTTATCCCACCGCAGAACACAGCTAAAATCTGTATCCTATTGATTTCAATGGGAGTCAGAAACCAGAGAGGGGGCCACACACAGGATTGGCCTCTGGGGACTGCCCAGCGAAGATACAGGTCCGAAGTGTTGTGTAAAAAGACCTTGAGGCAAAGGCCACATAAAGCGGGGTGTAGAAGTTTTTCCTGTAGCGCTTTTTACAGAAAGTCTGCAGAGTTTTCCTATGTGGTCTACTTCCATCCTACTAATATTATATTAAATGTGAAAGTTTGTGTGTTTGGCTCACACAAATATGGCTGAATGGATTTGAATGAAATTTGGCACATAGATAGTTTGTAACCTCGATTAACACACAGGCTACTTTTTACCTGTATCTCGTTAAATGAAATCCCTTCACGACTGTTATGAATTTATGTTCACATACTATATTACACTGCTCCTACAGCAGCTTATATCAGGTTCTGATAAAGCCAGGGCTGTTATCTCTCTATGTAAACACTCAGCTAACCCTGAGTCCATTGTGTACATGCACTTGCATATTATCTGATCTGCTCCAGGCAGTGCTGACACACTGGATGGGAAAACAGCTTTAATCCAAATTGGCAGTTTGCTACACAAACATGCCGGGAAAAAAAAAAAAAAATCTAATTCGTTGCAAAATTCTAAAACGAAGAGAGCTATGAAGATAGCCAGAAGTCACAGAGTTCTCCTCAAGCGGAACTAAGGGGGATCATCGGCACCAACAACACGCTCATTATATGGCTTCCCAGCGAGCTGCTGAGATGCAAGAACAATCACAGGCACATCACGAGGAACGAGTATAGCGGCAGGCCAGTTTGACAGCTGCTGAACAGCCGGAGTAAGCGGATTATCAACGCCAACAACACGCTCATTATATGGTCCCCAGCGAGCTGCCGGAACAATCACGGACACAGCGTGAGGAACAAGTTCAGCAGCAGGACAGCTGAAGAGATGCTGAAACGCTGGAGCAGGCAAACCATCGACAGCAGCAATTTGCTGCATATAGGCAGATCATCGACGCAGGCTAGTATATAATTTTTTTTTTTTAAATTTCCTATAATTCCTGGACAACCCCTTTAACAAAATGGTCACCCCCGCCCCCCCAACAGCTGGGCAGAGCAAACACTGCCTTAGGGCAATAAGATTTCTCGACAAACAAGATGCCACTTTGCAGCTCGGAAGTATAACACAGAATCAGTACCGGACAAGTAAACACTGAAGGGAGAATTTGCACTTTGGACAGCATGTTCACACATGAGAAGTCAGCACGCAACGAGACGTGCATACAAGATGTAAATTCAAGCAGAGCTGAAAACCCGAGACAGAAATGGACTTGCTACAGATTTTACAATTGCATCATGGGTAAATTTCTGCATAGATCTTTTCTGTGGTGTGAGGATGAGATAGTACAGGTATTGTAATACAAATCTACAGTGCATCTGCTTTGTGTAGACATACCCCTACTGTTCATTGGAGGAATGAGGTATTGCACACAAGCATTAGTAGCGCTTGGCTTTAGCTTTTCCAGGTGAAACCCCCCTCCCTCACAACAGTAATCACTAAAAGGGTGTATGGAAATGGGTTATCTGACATTCACTAAATAGAAAGGTGCTGTGTATCCGTCTCAACCACTAACACCTCCAGTACCATCACTTGGGCATAGTGATGTAGGACATGAGGTCTTCATTGCATCCCATCTACAAGATTCAGATCTTTAGGTTAAAGCCCTACAGGACGTCCCGCAGCAATAAAGCGCTGCAGGAAAAACCACAGCAGCAACGCATCACGATTAAAGAGAAGGTTCGCAGAATTTTCCTCCGCAGACTTTCTGTAACAATTATACCTATGGAGAAACCACCGGCGTCTCCGTAGTTATAAGTGAAATGCTCCAATTTCCAAAACGGCACTGTTTTTGGAAATCGCAGCATGTCCGTTTTAACGCAAAGTGAGTATTGGATTTGCTAGAATCTCATCCACTTTGCCATTACTGTAACACACTGATTTTTCCCACGCTGTTTCCATTCCCGAGGGGCCCCGGCCTTATACTTGAAGCACAGGGGTATATGTGCCTACTGAAGAAAGGAATCTATCAATGGTAACCTAAGTAAAGTCCTACGTTGAGTAGGTCCAAAACTGCTCTGACCACATATCTGTATACAAATGTAAGCCTAGATCCTGTGTATCGATATAGGTCACATTTCTACTCATGAAGGACTTCTTATGACCCCAAATCAAAATCACGATTACTGGAACATTTAACGAGGATCTTTCTCGTCTTTTGGCACTGGCGTTATTAAAAAACGCTAGAAAGACGACAGCACACTGCGAGTATTCCTGGTATGTGCCCGGGTGCCAGAGATAATAATACCGCTAGTGGGGACATATCTGTGCCAAAACTGTCAGAAGGGCGGTCTCTGGGCTGCGAGGAACGCCCCCTCCTGACTGTACTTCTTCAATAGACTTGCATTGTCAGGAGAGGTATTCCTCATAGCACCAACACCACCTAGGCCCTTCTGACAGTGGAGGGATATCGGTGCCAAAACTAACACAGCACTGGGGACCATACAGGCAAAGCCGACTGTGCGCGGAATTCAACGTACGGTCAGGTTTATAGCAGTATATAATACCGCCAGTGCCAGAGGACATTACAATTAAAGGGGTATTCCCATGTACATAATATCTACAAACGTAGAGAATTAAAAGTGAAACATTTTTGCAGATAGAAGTAAAAACTTTCCAGAATTTTGAAGATTTTCTCTAACTATCTTAGTGGTGACAGTCTGTTGTTTTGCTCGGTTGCCAATAGATATGACCACAAATGCAGAAAATTTCTATGGTCAGGAACCCATCTAGGACTTTCTCATCAGGCAGGGACACTACATGTATCAGAAGATATCCCGGCCACAATAAGGACATCATGGCTGATTTTATGACCTCAGAAAGTTCCTGCATTCATGGTCGGATCCAATGGCAACCGATCAAGATGACAACTTGTGACCATAAGATTGTTAGAGAAAATCTTTATAACTCTGCAAAATTTTTAATTACTTATATTTGCAAAAAGTGTGACTTTTACACATCTACAGATTTAAAAAAATGGTTATGTTGGTGGGAATACCCCTTTAGGCTGAGGCCGCACATTGCGACAATGCAACTTTTTTTGTTGCAGATTTTGCTGCGTTTTCTTGAGCCAAAACCAGGAGTGGATTGAGCAGAAGGGAGCAATATAAGAGCTTTCTATATATCTCCCATTCCTTTTATAGCCTTTCCTAGGTTTGGCTCAAAAAACCGCAGCAAAATCTGCAACCAAAAAAGCTCTGATTTCTGCAACATGGGGCCACAGCCTTAATGAGCGATTTTTTAGCACACTCCCATTTTACAGACCACACCAACTATTTCCAATTTTCTAGAACAAGTTACTCCATATCCAAAAAATAGCGGGCAACTTGCTGACCAATGGGGGTCTCAGGGTGTCAGGTCATGCTGCTCTATTCATTTGAATGGCAATTGTGGAGAAATAGTCAAGGAAGAATTCAGCCATCGGTGGAGGTCCTAAATCAAATGAATGGAGTGGTGCGCACTGTACGACCAGGCGCCTTGGATGGAAAGGAGGTGTGAACTACCATCACTAAACACGCCCATCCTGCAATCAGCTCCTCCCTCTGGGCAGTGTTAGGATCAATTGAGATTGGGAGGATCAAATCATACTGCCCAGGGGGTGGAGCATCTTCCTTTAGAACAGAACTCTATTGGGAAGCTTTTTTGGAGGCTGATTTTAAGGCAGAATCAGCATCAAATTCAGCGCCAAAAAACTCGTGTGCATTTACCCTTAAAGGGGTATTCCCACGTCGCATACTCACCAGTCTTCGTTGCTGTAAATTCTTCTTTCTTCCGGCTTTGTTGAGTCATTGGTGGATGGGGTTACATACGCAAAGCCAGCGGTGAGATGTCGCCGGCCCTGCGTGCACGCTCATAGACCAGTCTAGCCTTCACAATGCGAATACAGACCTGGCATCCGCCTCTCTCTATTACAGCGGATGCCGGGTCTGTATTCGCATTGTAGAGGCTAGACTGGTCTCACTATCTATGAGCGTGCACACAGGGCCAGCGGCATCTCACCACTTGGCTTTGCATATGTGAATACAGACCCGGCATCCGCTGTAATAGAGAGGCGGATGCCGGGGAGTGTAGATGCCAGCACAGGTGCCTGCAACATCGCTATGCTCCTGCCCTGCATGAAGCCAGCAGCGGCAGAAGCGATGCTGTTATTCCGCTCCTCCGCCCCTTTAAGGATCAGACATGCGAGAACTGAACATGTCTGACCATTGCCTACCCTGACAAGGAGGAAAAATGCTGTGACACTGGTATGCACATTAGGGCTTATTCACACGTGGGGCGGGTTTTGACACCAAGAGACATCAGAGGGTGCTACCGCTAGGTAGGTGGAAGCCGCGGCTCAGCGCGCCGCGGCTTCCGCCTGAAGAAAGGGCAGCTCGCTTCTTTTTTTCCGCTATCGGCAGCAGAAAGTTAGTAGTCTCCATAGACCACCATTGAAAGGGGCGGATTATGACGTGGATTCCGCTGTCAAAATCCGCCCCTTTAGCCCTGTGTGAACTAGCCCTTAGATGGTTGGACACCTTTATACTCATCTTACCAATCCCCTGGTCCTCTCTGCTGGTCTCTGTTCACCTCGCTCCTGCAATCATACATTAACATGACATGTGAACAAAGCCAATGCTGGCCATAGCAGTGACATCACGAGGTTAGTAAACAGAGACCAGCAAGACACCAGAAAAGGAGTGGCAGTGGATGGATAAGGCTACGGTCACATCTTTGCCTGGTGAGTGTCTGGTGCAAAGTCCATCAGAAATCCCAGATGACAATACCTGGATATCTGACTTTTTAGTCTGGCGACACCAGAACCAAAGAAGTTGACGTCCAACAGACCTCAATCTAGTCAATGAGGTCACTCGAGATTTGTTGTGTGCCATTAGACAAGTCTGTTCTTTCGCTCTGGTTATGAGACGGACCAGAAGAATGGAGACAAGTGCACAGGTATTATAGTATTAGAGAGTAGTACTTCTTTTGTTATTTTAACACCATATCATGGAGTTGGACCGGTATACGATTCTGTAACATTTTCATAAACTGTCTGTGAGCACGAGTATCCATGTGGATATCCAGGAGCCAAAAACCTAAACACACCGAGATCTGTCCCCGCATACACTCGCTTTATATCCATACAGTGCAGTCCTACTTTACTTATGTGGGACCCGAATCTGACATTGATGGCTTATCCTGTGGATATGCCATTAATATAGCCCAAAAGGGAATCCCCCTTTAGGCCAGGGCCACATACGGCATAGTCAGAGCTCTCCTTTAGGCCAGGGCCACATACGGCATAGTCAGAGCTCTCCATTAGGCCAGAGCCACATACGGCATAGTCAGAGCTCTCCATTAGGCCAGGGCCACATACGGCATAGTCAGAGCACTCCTTTAGGCCAGGGCCACATACGGCATAGTCAGAGCTCTCCGTTAGGCCAGAGCCACATACGGCATAGTCAGAGCTCTCCATTAGGCCAGATCCACATACGGCATAGTCAGAGCTCTCCGTTAGGCCAGAGCCACATACGACATAGTCAGAGCTCTCCGTTAGGCCAGAGCCACATACGGCATAGTCAGAGCTCTCCGTTAGGCCAGGGCAACACACGGCATAGTCAGAGCTCTTCTTTAGGCCAGGGCCACATACGGCATAGTCAGAGTTCTCCTTTAGGCCAGGGCCACATACGGCATAGTCAGAGCTCTCCCTTAGGCCAGGGCCACATATGGCATAGTCAGAGCTCTCCGTTAGGCCAGGGCAACACACGGCATAGTCAGAGCTCTCCTTTAGGCCAGGGCCACATACGGCATAGTCAGAGCTCTCCCTTAGGCCAGGGCCACATACGGCATAGTCAGAGCTCTCCCTTAGGCCAGGGCCACATATGGCATAGTCAGAGCTCCCCTATTTAAACAAATCTTATCCACACATGGCTAAAAAAAAAAACCCACAACACAAAAAGTTTTGTGTGCAGCCGTTGAGCCCAAAATAGGTCAATTTATTGCTGCAGGTTCAGCATAGTTTTTAGCCTACGCAACTTGAAGGTTGAAAACTGAGCCAACCACAGAGATATAACCCTTGGTGAAAAAAAACCCAATTTCAACTGATTTTTGTTGCAGTACTACCCACTGTGGACTCGATACGTGTGGCCTTAGCCTTCAAGGGTAATTCATGTGGATTTTGCCATGAATAATGCTACAGAAATGAACTGCCACAATGATGGGGGGAAAAAAGATAATGAATGAGGTTGTCCATAATTTGAGGGGCAGAGAGGGTGCAGCCTCTCAGGGGGATAGTCCACTCGCTAATAACTCCTTGTCACAATGGAGAGGTCAGTCATGCCATCAGTGACAGGACTACAATGGAGATGTCAATCAGGCCAGAGAGTGACAGGACAACAATGGAGATGGTCTGATTGACATCAGGCAATGACGGGTGTGAGAGGGAGATGTCAGTCTTGCCATCAGATAGTGACAAGGCTGTGAGGGACAGGTTTATCACACCTCCTAGACATGATTGACAAGGGGACTGTGTGACTAGTAAAGCTGCCCCGCCCACTGCGACTACTTAGGTTAATGTATATATGACTTTTTAACTTCACTTTGCTGCAACAAAAAGATTACAATGGAAGATAACTTCATCCTACATGTGACAGGGACAGCTTATAATGGAAAACCCACTTCACAGGTTCCCTTTGACTAGTCCTTGAATAACCCCTTTCAAGGGATATTCCAATTACTTTAATTTAACCACTTTCTAAATGATTGGCGATAACATTTATGTCAGTGGAGATGCGACCACTGGAATCCCACTCCCCCATTTGAACGTAGAGGCAGGTTAGCCATGTACATTGGCCCTCCATTCATTCTAGCCATGTACTATTACATAGTATGAACAGACGCTCCATTGGTTTGGGGGTCCGAGAATTTTTCTGCGACAGAATACTCCGAGATTAGGAGGAGTCTGCGGCGGAATCTGCTGCGGTGAGAAAGCTTGTATCACATCACACAGACCAGCCATCAATCTGGTGCGAGTGTCTCCTACGTGGACCCCACCTAAGGTCACCCATGGTTGCCCAGATGGCGATACACTGAGCCATAACACAGGTTTATGGAGTCATTACCATGACACCCAGTGACAGCGGTCAGTGACAGGCGGCTTCCACCATACACATCATATAGAGATGACCCAGCGGCAAAATAATAGAAAGACTCAGCAAATGCAGAAGCCTGAAGGTCAAAAGGGCATAAAAGAAGCAGCCATGGCACCCATACAGCAAGCTCAGGGGTCACAAGATGACTAATGGGTGCTGGGCTACAGCCCTGTACGTCAGCCCAATGCAATGACACCCTCCATGTGCCCGGCTGGACCCCCTCCAGCTACACCCTCCTTCTAAAACCGTAACCCTATCAGCAGGACCACATAACCCCGACATTATCACGACATAACATCAGCCTTACCCAGAAAATTCACACAGAATAGGGTGAGCTGAAGTCTTTTTCCCCAGAAGGCGCAGTGGTATCTGGGAAATGTAGTTTTCCGGCACAGAATTACAACGTACAGCGTTACACTCCCTGACTACATTTCCCAGCATGCCTCTGCACCAACCAACTCACTTCCGCCTGTCGCAAGGTATATGCCGACGAGGCAGGGCGAGGGTTGGTTACCGGGGAAATGGAGGAGTACCGATGTGTAGCGGGGATACATGGCGGCACGGCGGGGGTGTCGGGGGTCGGTGTGGCTTCATGGGCTCGTTTATCGGAAGACGCCTCAACTGTTCATACCTGTCTTCTCTGGTCCAAGTCGGAACTGCCGAGAGCTCCTGAAGCTACACGTCAGAAAGCCAACCCACCCGCAGGCCGGAGCAGCCGAGCGCCGAGAGCCTTATGTCTCCTCATGTCATGGCTGCTCGCTCTGGTTTCCGGTCTTAAAGGCAACGCTAGAAATGGCAGACACGAGTTTTTTTTTTAAAAAAAATTTTTTTATAAAATAAAATTAAAGGACAGATAGATTACTAATGGAAAATAAAATATTTACTATATTTTTACCCATTATCCCAAGATAGTATTTATTTTTTTTTTTTTTGCACATACGGTTTCGAGGGCTATAACATCTTTCTTCCCTTGGGTTATTCAAATCATTTTTTGGTCTTTTTCCATTAATTTTTCATGTTTAGCACAAAGTGCTACTAAAAAAGTGGGGCAACATGGTGGCTTGTAACCTTGCAGCCAGTGGCGTGACTACCGCCGTAACAGCAGAGGCAGCTGCCACAGGGCCCGGGACATTAGGGGCTCGGTGACAGCCGCTACCGCTGCTATCATTATACTTGGGGGTGTTTTTGGACCCCTGAGTATAATGATCGGCGGCCCGGGAGAGGTAAGAAACATAAAAAACACTGTTACTTACCTCTCCACGATCCAGGCAGGCTTCGGCCTAGTCGTCTGACGTCTCTGCAGTGCTATTATTAACCCCTTCCCGACGGAACAGGAGCACTGCAGATCCTCTATATTCAGTAGACCGGGCACTTTCAGACATAGGGATACCTAATGTGTTTGTGTTTCACAGTCATTTTCTTTCTACTTTTGTATGTTTTCTAGGGAAGGGAGGGATTTAGAACTTTCATTTTTTCATTTTTATTAAAGCTTATTTTTTTCCCCACTATTTTATGGGAGATTCTATATATTGATATTGCGGCTAGTCATAGACAATCCCCCCCCCCCCCCACCTCCTAAAAAAAAAATATTTTTTTTTTACTGACTCCAGTATAAGCCAAGGGGGGCTTTTTCAGCACAAAAACTGCTGAAAAATTCGGCTTATACTCAAGTAGAAGCCCTTTTGCATCAAAAATATTAAAATTAATCACCAAAGACTTTTGAGTTTGTTGGTATATATATCCCTGGTATATGGAATAAAATCTACATAATGGTATGGTTTAGCAAATCCCCTAATTTCATGGGTTTAGTCCAGAAAGAGACCACAAGACCCTGACCCAACATAACACTGCAGAGGATTCACATCTGCGCCCCGGCCTCCGTTATGCAGGTTTCTGTTTCCTGCCCGAAACTGGACAGGAGACGGAAACCTGCAATCATTCAAATGAATGGGTTTGAAAAGTGTCCGGCCGGTGACGCTGGATTCACACCAGCGTCTGGACTCCGTTATCAGGTTCTGTCATGCTGAGTCCGGCCGTGAGCGCCGGTGAGCGTTTTATGCTCTCCGCGGCGAAAACAGTTTTTTTTAAACCAGACACAGAGTACTGCATGTCCGACTCTGTGTCTGGTTTTAAAAAAAAAACGTTTCGCCGTGGAGAGCATAAAACACTCCCGGCCGGACACTTTTCAAACCCATTCAAATGAATGGGTCTGAAAGATGCCGGCAGGTTTCCGTCTCCTGTCTAGTTTCGAGTAGGAAACGGAAACCTGAAGAACAGAGTCCCGGGCGCAGATGTGAACGAGCCCTGAGCGTTTTATGCTCTCCGTGGCTAAACTTTTTTTTTTAACCGGACACAAAGTCAGACATGCAGGACTTTGTGTCCGGTTTAAAAAAAACGGATTCGCCACGAAGAGCACAAAGCGCTCACGGCCGGACACGGTCTGTCGGGTTTCTGTCTGCAGAAGATAGGAACCCAACAGACGGAGACCGGGCGCAGATGTGAACGAGCCGTAAGGGGGAGAGGAATGATCTCTAATCTGACTCCGTTGTGATTGTAGGAACCAGAAGAAAATGACGCTGCATCTACCTGGCAGAGTTATATTATTATACAATGTTTTTTTTATGTTTTTGTAAAAATTATATTGTATCTTATTACCCTATGTAAGCCGATGGCTGGTCAGGTAATGGAGGGGGTGTATGTCTCACCCAGACTACTCAGAGGGTTATTTCAAAGTTTCAGTTACTGGGCTGGAATTTTAGGAGTGACAGGTAGATTGGTAGTGGGACCTGTCATTCCACCCCCCTCCAGTCCACACTTTGGGGATGTTCCGGCAGCGTCAAGGAGGCTTAAGAAGCCAGCTCCAGCAGCAACACTTTGGCAGAGCTTGGCTGGAGAGCTGACAGAGAGGTCATATATTTTTAGAGCTGTGTCCTGAATGACTCTACTGGCTTTTGGATTGCTGTTATTCTAGGTGAGGTAACCTATTCTATGTTAGAGCCTAGCCGGGCAGGGATTTATTTTTGTATTGTTTCCTTTTGTTGCTGCACTGCCTTTTTGAGTGAAAATAAACTCTACCTTTGTTTTGGACTAAAAAAAACTGGACTTGTGTGTTTATGCCACCCCACCTAGCAACCCCAGACCCTGACACCTAGTATCTATTAGATATTCTAGTATTACTTATATAGTAATACGCCCTTAGAGAATGAATGGAGTGGAAGCACTTGGCTATCTCTGGGGCTTCAATTGACATGAATGGAAAGGTGTTGTAGACCACCACTCCTCTGAGAATGGGGGGCAAAAATCCTCTGTTCTAGTGATCAGTGGGGTTGTGAGTGGCTAGATCACTAACTACATGTTATGACCTATCCTGTGAATATAAGATAAGATAATCCTTTAATAGTCTCACCACGGGGAAAGTCAGAATAAGGCCTAACATGTTCAGATGGGGATACCCATGTACTGTATATGCCCTTAGAGTATGTATTGTAAAATTGATACACTTTATAGAATTCTAAATGTATAAAGGGGTATTCTGGTTATATCAAGTTACCCCCTTTCCACAGACTGGTTCTGACCATTAAGACCCTCAGTAGTCTCTGGATTTGGGCACTCTATTCCCTTCTGTAGGACTTCCAGAAATAGCCAAGCAGTGTACCCGGCTGTCCACAACAGTTACATAGGGAAGGGACGGAGCGGAGCAGGAATGCTCAGATATGAGCGGCACATGCACTGTCCGACCACTACTCCATTCAGAAAAGACAAATCTACCCTGCTTTCCTGATAAGTGGGGGTCTTGGTGGTTGTATCTTGCCTACCACTGCCCCATTCACAATGAGAGACATAACTCCTCAGTTCTCTTGAACAGTGGGGAGCTGAGCAGTCAGACCCCAACTGATCTGCAAGTTATGCCTTATCCTGTGGACAGGCTTTTTAATGTATATATTGTATATTTCTTATATTTTATAGAATTCTGTGTATTTCTAGGGATATTCTGTGTTTTATACATTGTCTATACTGTGAATTCAAGCAGTTTCTTTATAGCTTACTAGCCTCTGCCCGCGACTTCGTCTGCGGGTTGTTGGAGTGGATGATCCGCCTATATTCAGCAAATTGCTGCCGTCGATTGTTTACCTGCTCCAGTGTTTTGGCTGCTCTTAAGCTGTCCTGCTGCCGAACTTGTTCCTCACACCATGCTTATGATTGTTCCGGCATCTCAGCAGCTCACTGGGAGGCCATATAATGAGCGTGTTGTTGGTGTTGATGATCCAGCTGCTCTGGCGTTTCGACAACTGTCAAGCTGGCCTGTCACTGAACGCGTTCCTCGCGCTGTGCCCGGGATTGTTCCAGCATCTCGCTGGGATGCCATATAATGAGCGTGTTATTGGCATTGATGATCCGCATTGTCCGACGTTTTGGCAACTCTCAAGTTGGCCTGGCACTGAAGTTGTTCTTCGCACCGTGTCTGTAATTGTTCCGGGATCTCAGCAACTCGCTGCGATGCCATATAATGAGCGTTTTGTTGGCATTGATGACCCCCCTCAGCTCCGCTTGAGGAGAACTCTGTGACTTCTGGCTTCCTTCATAGCTCTTGTTGTTTGCGACAAATTAGATTTTCTTTTTCTAGGCAAGTTGAAAATTGAGAAACTGCCAATTTGGATTAAAGGTGTTTGCCCATGTCAGTTTTTCTGCAGTGCCTGGAGTAGATCAGATAATATGGAAATGTGTGTACACAAACCACAGAGGGTTAGTGTGTGTTTACACAGAGATAACAGCCCTGGCTGAGATAAGTTGCTGCAAGAGCAGTGTAATATAGTATGTGAACATAAATTTATAACAGTCGTGAAGCCATGTCATTTACCGGGATAAAAAGTAGCCTATGTGTTAATCAAGGTTACAAACTATCTATGTGCCGAATTTCATTCAAATCCGTTCAGCCGTTTTTGCGTGATTTAAGAACGAACACACGAACATCCAAACTTTCACATTTATAATATTATTAGGATAGGATATAGCTAGTCTTGTTACAGAGGACCTGCACATGTGGTTTTATATACCCCTAGAAAGACGACAATTCGCTAAGTTCAGCTCACTGTCAGCTTTCCTGTTCTGTGCCCCCGGGCTGCAGATACCAGTGCTGTTAGTTTCGGCACCAATTGCTGCCACCATCAGAAGGGCATTCCTGACAGTCTAGCAGGGCTGTGAGGAAAGCCCCGCCTGACAGTGCTCATTCCTAGACTTGGGGGGTGTTCTTCACAACTTAGCATCATTCCTGGGCGGTAAGGAACGCCCTCTCTGACAGTACAAAGCTATGCACAAGAAGTGATAGGCAGTGAGCAAACGTCTACTATCCTGCTCAGAGGTCTTCTAGAGCCTTTGGATAAACGGATCTCAATGAACCAGAGTGTTGACTAGCAGCTGGAGCCCCATACATGAGCTTCAGTGCCACCTCCATGACCTTTCATGAGTTTGGGCACAGGCGGTTTTATATACCGCTGGAAAGCTGACAGTGCGCTGAATTCATCGCACTGTCGGCTTTCACAATCCATGCCCCGGGTGAAGAGCTATCGGTACCATAGCTCTTCACAGTCAGAAGGGCGTTCCTGACAATCATACAGTCCATAGACCAGTACTATCAGGAGGGGGAGAAGGCGTTCCTCCCCGCTCGCACAGTACAGCGCTATAGGCACTGCTGTGAAGGAGGACGCCCTTCTGTCTGTGAAGAGCTACGGTACCGGCACCGATAGCTCTTCACCCGGGGCACAGACCACGAAAGCCGACAGTACGATGAATTCAGTGCACTGTTGGCTTTCCAGTAGTATATAGAACTGCCTGTGCCCCAAACCATGAAAGGTCCTCTTTAGAGCTAGTTCACATGGGGGCAAAGAGGCTGATTTTGACAGTGGATTTTTGCTTCAAAATCAGTTCCTTTACAATAGTGGTCTATGTAGACTGCTAGCAGAGAAAAAGTGACATGACCTTTCCTCAGGCATTTTCCACGCGTTTTTTTTGCAAAAATAAGCAACCCTTTTATTTTGCAAAAAAAAACACGCGGAAAAAAACACGACACTGTTTTTTTAAGCCCGTTCGCTTTACAGGAGGGGAAAACAGCCTGGCTTTTTTTTTTTTAAGCTGTTTTTACAAAAAAAAGCTCAAAAAAGCTTGGCAAGGTCCAAGAAAAGCTTCCTAATTAAGAAGCTTTTTTTTCCGGTGCCAAAATAAGCCACGTTATTTACGTGTGAACCCTTAAATGGGCATTACACACTGTGAAGGGTCACTATATTGTCTACTGCACAACACAATAATAACATTGGCAGACCCATTAATACCCATCACTAGATTGGCCCATGATAATTACATTGGGGTGCATTAGAGGAAACCTGACATTTGTACCAATTTATTGTTTTTTGACCTGTACATAGAAGCTGTGGCATGTCCGCAGGAGTTATAGCCTAAACCTATTGGCACACAACGCGCACCTACAGCCCATGTCTCCCTGAACTGCATTTTGAAAGGTTGCCAAGTAGGGGCTCCCTAATAGCATGTAGTATTCGGGGTAGCACTCCAGTTGCGTCTAGAATGGAGTTGCTCCTGGTAGGTCCTCCCTCCAGCAACTCCAATCTAGTCACCTCACTAGTGAACGAGCTAGAATGGAGTTGCTGTAAGGAGGACCTACCAGGAGCAACTCCAATCTAGACAATTCACTAGTGAGGTGACTAGATTGGAGTTGCTGAAGGGAGGACCTGCTAGAACAGGGGTAGGGAACGTACGGTTCTCCAGCTGTTGCAAAACTACAACTCCCAGCATGCATACTTGCTCTGCTGTTCTTGGAACTCCCATGGAAGTGAATGGAGCATGCTGGGAGTTGTAGTTTCACAGCAGCTGGAGAGCCGAAGGTTCCCTACCCCTGTGCTAGAATCAACTCCAATGTAGACTGTTCAGTACTGAAGTGACTAGAATGGAGTTGCTAATAGGAGCTGCTGCCAGAAACTCCAATCTAGTCACTTCACTACAGGAACAGCTAGAGTGGAGTGTCTATAGGAAGGAGCCATAACTGGCCAAGAGAGACATTGTATATGATTATCAATAAGAATATAGGAAAAACACATTCCTGGACATAGATACATATATATATATAGATATAAAAAATTAAAAAAACTTCAGTTCATAGTCAAGTTTTTGTTTTTTTTAATATTTCCTACCCACTGGCTAACACGGTACGAGAACAAACATTTGTTACAGCAACTCCATTCTAGCTGTCTCACTACAGAACTGACTAGAATGGAGTTGCTGCAGGTAGGTACATGATCTGGTTATATTGTGTAGTTGCTGTAGGTAGGTTCATGGTCTCGGTATATTCTATAATTGTTATAGGTAGGTCCTTGCAGTAACTCCATTCCAGCTGTCTCACTACAGAACTGACTAGAATGGCAATGCTGCAGGTAGGTTCATGGTCTGGGTATATTCTTTAGTTGCTGCAGGTAGGTTCATGGTCTGGGTATATTCTGTAGTTGCTGCAGGTAGGTTCATGGTCTGGGTATATTCTGTAGTTGCTATAGGTAGGTCCTTGCAGCAACTCCATTCTAGCTGTCTCACTACAGAACTGACTAGAATGGCGTTGCTGCAGGTAGGTTCATGGTCTGGGTACATTCTTTAGTTGCTGCAGGTAGGTTCATGGTTTCGATATATTCTGCAGTTGCTATAGGTAGGTTCTCCTTGCAGTAACTCCATTCTAGCTGTCTCACTACAGAACTGACTAAAATGGAGTTGCTGCAGGTAGGTCCATGGTCTGGGTATATTCTGTAGTTGCTGCAGGTAGGTTCATGGTTTCGGTATATTCTGCAGTTGCTATAGGTAGGTCCTCCCTACAGCAACTCCATTCTAGTGTTGAGGTAGTGACCTCCGCCAGAATACGGGTCACTTCCAGTGGTCAGTCACCTGCTCCAAATCAATCATGCATGTGCGCGCTGACTAAGATAAATTCTGACACAGGAGGCAGTTTCAATCTCAGTCCATGCAACTGGGCGCTCTGGCTGCTCACACAGTACTGAGGTTTATTGAGAAAGTCACAAATCTTATACAGGAATGCAAGAAAGATAAGATAACGGCAGGCTGTAAGCATATACGTCTTGTATCCGAATACACTGGCGATCAGTCATTGGCTCTTAAGTTTCAACATCTCTTAGGTTTCGATTTCCAGAGAAATGATACTGTCTTTCTTGTAAACCACATGACGATCGTGTGCGTCAGCCTCTGGGTGCGGTATTGGATACAGGCGCCATCTTAATGTAAAAACGTTGCACAAAGAAAAATATAATTTCTTAAGCAGTATAAAGAATGTATAAAAATAAGAATGGACATGGTTTACCTTCACACTAGCTGTCTCACTACAGAACTGACTAGAATGTAGTGGCTGCAGGTAGGTTCATGGTATGGGTATATTCTGTAGTTGCTGCAGGTAGGTTCATGGTTTTGATATATTCTGCAGTTGCTATAGGTAGATCCTCCTTGCAGCAACTCCATTCTAGCTGTCTCACTACAGAGATGACTAGAATGGAGTTGCTGCAGGTAGGTCCATGGTCTGGGTATATTCTGTAGTTGCTATAGGTAGGTCCTTGCAGCAACTCCATTCTAGCTGTCTCACTACAGAACTGACTAGAATGGCGTTGCTGCAGGTAGGTTCATGGTCTGGTATATTCTGTAGTTGCTGCAGGTAGGTTCATGGTCTGGTATATTCTGTAGTTGCTGCAGGTAGGTTCATGGTCTGGTATATTCTGTAGTTGCTGCAGGTAGGTTCATGGTCTGGGTATATTCTGTAGTTGCTGCAGGTAGGTTCATGGTCTGGTATATTCTGTAGTTGCTGCAGGTAGGTTCATGGTCTGGTATATTCTGTAGTTGCTGCAGGTAGGTTCATGGTCTGGGTATATTCTGTAGTTGCTGCAGGTAGGTTCATGGTTTCGGTATATTCTGCAGTTGCTATAGGTAGGTCCTCCTTGCAGCAACTCCATTCTAGCTGTCTCGCTACAGAGCTGACTAGAATGGAGTTGCTGCAGTTAGGTTCATGATCTGGGTATATTGTGTAGTTGCTGTAGGTAGGTTCATGGTCTCGGTATATTCTATAATTGTTATAGGTAGGTCCTTGCAGTAACTCCATTCCAGCTGTCTCACTACAGAACTGACTAGAATGGCGTTGCTGCAGGTAGGTTCATGGTCTGGGTACATTCTTTAGTTGCTGCAGGTAGGTTCATGGTCTGGGTACATTCTTTAGTTGCTGCAGGTAGGTTCATGGTCTGGGTACATTCTTTAGTTGCTGCAGGTAGGTTCATGGTCTGGGTATATTCTGCAGTTGCTATAGGTAGATCCTCCTTGCAGTAACTCCATTCTAGCTGTCTCACAATAGAACTGACTAAAATGGAGTTGCTGCAGGTAGGTCCATGGTCTGGGTATATTCTGTAGTTGCTGCAGGTAGGTCCATGGTCTGGGTATATTCTGTAGTTGCTGCAGGTAGGTCCATGGTCTGGGTATATTCTGTAGTTGCTGCAGGTAGGTTCATGGTTTCGGTATATTCTGCAGTTGCTATAGGTAGGTCCTCCTTACAGCAACTCCATTCTAGCTGTCTCACTACAGAACTGACTAGAATGGATTTACTGCTAGAGATGAGCGAACACTAAAATGTTCGAGGTTCGAAATTCGATTCGAACAGCCGCTCAATGTTCGAGTGTTCGAATGGGTTTCGAACCCCATTATAGTCTATGGGGAACATAAACTCGTTAAGGGGGAAACCCAAATTCGTGTCTGGAGGGTCACCAAGTCCACTATGACACCCCAGGAAATGATACCAACACCCTGGAATGACACTGGGACAGCAGGGGAAGCATGTCTGGGGGCATAAAAGTCACTTTATTTCATGGAAATCCCTGTCAGTTTGCGATTTTCGCAAGCTAACTTTTCCCCATAGAAATACATTGGCCAGTGCTGATTGGCCAGAGTACGGAACTCGACCAATCAGCGCTGGCTCTTCTGGAGGAGGCGGAGTCTAAGATCGCTCCACACCAGTCTCCATTCAGGTCCGACCTTAGACTCCGCCTCCTCCGGCAGAGCCAGCGCTGATTGGCCGAAGGCTGGCCAATGCATTCCTATGTGAATGCAGAGACTTAGCAGTGCTGAGTCAGTTTTGCTCAACTACACATCTGATGCACACTCGGCACTGCTACATCAGATGTAGCAATCTGATGTAGCAGAGCCGAGGGTGCACTAGAACCCCTGTGCAAACTCAGTTCACGCTAATAGAATGCATTGGCCAGCGCTGATTGGCCAATGCATTCTATTAGCCCGATGAAGTAGAGCTGAATGTGTGTGCTAAGCACACACATTCAGCACTGCTTCATCACGCCAATACAATGCATTAGCCAGTGCTGATTGGCCAGAGTACGGAATTCGGCCAATCAGCGCTGGCTCTGCTGGAGGAGGCGGAGTCTAAGATCGCTCCACACCAGTCTCCATTCAGGTCCGACCTTAGACTCCGCCTCCTCCAGCAGAGCCAGCGCTGATTGGCCGAATTCCGTACTCTGGCCAATCAGCACTGGCTAATGCATTGTATTGGCGTGATGAAGCAGTGCTGAATGTGTGTGCTTAGCACACACATTCAGCTCTACTTCATCGGGCTAATAGAATGCATTGGCCAATCAGCGCTGGCCAATGCATTCTATTAGCTTGATGAAGCAGAGTGTGCACAAGGGTTCAAGCGCACCCTCGGCTCTGATGTAGCAGAGCCGAGGCTGCACAAGGGTTCAAGCGCACCCTCGGCTCTGATGTAGCAGAGCCGAGGCTGCACAAGGGTTCAAGCGCACCCTCGGCTCTGATGTAGCAGAGCCGAGGCTGCACAAGGGTTCAAGCGCACCCTCGGCTCTGATGTAGCAGAGCCGAGGCTGCACAAGGGTTCAAGCGCACCCTCGGCTCTGATGTAGCAGAGCCGAGGGTGCACAAGGGTTCAAGTGCACCCTCGGCTCTGCTACATCAGAGCCGAGGGTGCGCTTGAACCCTTGTGCAGCCTCGGCTCTGCTACATCAGAGCCGAGGGTGCGCTTGAACCCTTGTGCACACTCTGCTTCATCAAGCTAATAGAATGCATTGGCCAGCGCTGATTGGCCAATGCATTCTATTAGCCCGATGAAGTAGAGCTGAATGTGTGTGCTAAGCACACACATTCAGCACTGCTTCATCACGCCAATACAATGCATTAGCCAGTGCTGATTGGCCAGAGTACGGAATTTGGCCAATCAGCGCTGGCTCTGCTGGAGGAGGCGGAGTCTAAGATCGCTCCACACCAGTCTCCATTCAGGTCCGACCTTAGACTCCGCCTCCTCCAGCAGAGCCAGCGCTGATTGGTCGAGTTCCGTACTCTGGCCAATCAGCGCTGGCCAATGCATTCTATTAGCCCGATGAAGTAGAGCTGAATGTGTGTGCTTAGCACACACATTCAGCTCTACTTCATCGGGCTAATAGAATGCATTGGCCAATCAGCGCTGGCCAATGCATTCTATTAGCGTGAACTGAGTTTGCACAGGGGTTCTAGTGCACCCTCGGCTCTGCTACATCAGATTGCTACATCTGATGTAGCAGTGCCGAGTGTGCATCAGATGTGTAGTTGAGCAAAACTGACTCAGCACTGCTAAGTCTCTGCATTCACATAGGAATGCATTGGCCAGCCTTCGGCCAATCAGCGCTGGCTCTGCCGGAGGAGGCGGAGTCTAAGGTCGGACCTGAATGGAGACTGGTGTGGAGCGATCTTAGACTCCGCCTCCTCCAGAAGAGCCAGCGCTGATTGGCCGAATTCCGTACTCTGGCCAATCAGCACTGGCTAATGCATTGTATTGGCGTGATGAAGCAGTGCTGAATGTGTGTGCTTAGCACACACATTCAGCTCTACTTCATCGGGCTAATAGAATGCATTGGCCAATCAGCGCTGGCCAATGCATTCTATTAGCTTGATGAAGCAGAGTGTGCACAAGGGTTCAAGCGCACCCTCGGCTCTGATGTAGCAGAGCCGAGGGTGCACAAGGGTTCAAGTGCACCCTCGGCTCTGCTACATCAGAGCCGAGGGTGCGCTTGAACCCTTGTGCAGCCTCGGCTCTGCTACATCAGAGCCGAGGGTGCGCTTGAACCCTTGTGCACACTCTGCTTCATCAAGCTAATAGAATGCATTGGCCAGCACTGATTGGCCAGAGTACGGAATTCGGCCAATCAGCGCTGGCCAATGCATCCCTATGGGAAAAAGTTTATCTCACAAAAATCACAATTACACACCCGATAGAGCCCCAAAAAGTTATTTTTAATAACATTCCCCCCTAAATAAAGGTTATCCCTAGCTATCCCTGCCTGTACAGCTATCCCTGTCTCATAGTCACAAAGTTCACATTCTCATATGACCCGGATTTGAAATCCACTATTCGTCTAAAATGGAGGTCACCTGATTTCGGCAGCCAATGACTTTTTCCAATTTTTTTCAATGCCCCCGGTGTCGTAGTTCCTGTCCCACCTCCCCTGCGCTGTTATTGGTGCAAAAAAGGCGCCAGGGAAGGTGGGAGGGGAATCGAATTTTGGCGCACTTTACCACGCGGTGTTCGATTCGATTCGAACATGGCGAACACCCTGATATCCGATCGAACATGTGTTCGATAGAACACTGTTCGCTCATCTCTATTTGCTGCAGGTAGGTCCATGGTCTGGGTATTGTAAGGATTGGAGTCAGGGTCAGGCAGTGCAAAGTGACACAGCTGGGAAAGCAACACTGTGCAACTAATGACAAAAGGGGTCGCAGGCCCTGCAGCTATAACTATGCTGTAATATCTGAGATGAGGCAGACCAATGCACTTCCTAATTGAAGTGCGCCTACCACGGCTCCTAACCTTCTATCCGGCGGCTAGGATAAGGGGAGAGGAGGCCCTGAAAGTCCTAGGGACTGGAGTCACGGGGTCACACCTATATTCTGTAGTTGCTATAGGTAGGTCCTTACAGCAACTCCATTCTAGCTGTCTCACTACAGAACTGACTAGAATGGAGTTGCTTCAGGTAGGTTCATGGTCTGGGTATATTCTGTAGTTGCTGCAGGTAGGTTCATGGTCTGGGTATATTCTGTAGTTTCTATAGGTAGGTCCTCCCTACAGCAACTCCATTCTAGCTGTCTCACTACAGAACTGACTAGAATAGAGTTGTTGCAGGTAGGTCCATGGTCTGGGTATATTCTGTATTTGCTATAGGTAGGTCCTTGCAGTAACTCCGTTCTAGCTGTCTCACTACAGAACTGACTGGAATGGCGTTGTTGCAGGTAGGTCCATGGTCTGGGTATATTCTGTAGTTGCTGCAGGTAGGTTCATGGTCTGGGTATATTCTGTAGTTTCTATAGGTAGGTCCTCCCTACAGCAACTCCATTCTAGCTGTCTCACTACAGAACTGACTAGAATGGAGTTGTTGCAGGTAGGTCCATGGTCTGGGTATATTCTGTATTTGCTATAGGTAGGTCCTTGCAGTAACTCCATTCTAGCTGTCTCACTACAGAACTGACTGGAATGGCGTTGCTGCAGGTAGGTCCATGGTCTGGGTATATTCTGTATTTGCTATAGGTAGGTCCTTGCAGTAACTCCATTCTAGCTGTCTCACTACAGAACTGACTGGAATGGCGTTGCTGCAGGTAGGTTCAAGGTCTGGGTATATTCTGTAGTTGCTGCAGGTAGGTTCATGGTCTCGGTATATTCTGTAGTTGCTGCAGGTAGGTTCATGGTCTGGGTATATTCTGTAGTTCTAGGAAATGCAGGAAAGGGATAGGGATAAAACACAGCCCTTCGTGTACAAAAAATAATAATGTTCAAATATAATATGGATTGCACTTACATTAGTCCTGCAGGAGATGGTTTTTTGCCCGGAAGAAATGCCCTCTCGACTAGGGTGACTTGAATCCAAACATCAGAAAGTAAAATTCCAGCAAAGCCATAGCTCCTTGAATAAAACTTAACTTTTATTGATTGAAGACAAAGTTCATAAAATCATAGTGGTCAGTGCGGTAGGAACGTATCAGTTACATACAGATGATGGAAAAACAGCTGACGCGTTTCGAACACTGGTTGTGTTCTTATTCATAGCTAAGTGCATGTTCCTGCAACGTTCAATATATATGTGAGCTGCAGAAATCAAAAGTGATAACACCTGAGGTCTAAGGTTAAAGGTGAATCCAGTGAGATGGCTTTGCAGCATAATATACAGGTGTTTATAGAATAAAACAAAATTAAAAATGAAGAAAAAAAAAAGGGCAATAAACATAAATGACACAAAACAAATTTCATCAATCTTAACATTTGAATATAAATTGTATTTTATGTGCACTGATATATACCCATATAACTCAATAGCACAAGAGACAAAAAAATACCTTATAGTAAAATTTCAATTGTAAAGGGTGAAGATAGAAACCGAATTGTTTGAAATCGAGACCTTTTTTAGAACACCCGGCTTGTAAAGGGAAACTACTAATCTCGAGAGACGGTGTTTATTATAATGAAGGGAGACATACTGGCAGTTTCTGCCCATACTAAAGACGGCGATCCAGACATCAAAGCAGCAGTGCGCATGCCCTAGTCTTGTATGTGTGTAACTTTAATGAATGGTCAATATAACAAAAAGACGCACAGTGAAAACCAGGAGAGATCCGAAACCTGAAGAAGTATACAAACAAATTGAAGAACGCAAGATAAGAAATATTTCATTGTTTAAACTAAATATAGATGAATGTAACTTTATAGAGGAAAATGTGTAAATATGAATATAAACACAAAATAGAATAAGTATGTCAATGAATTATACTAATGAACTATCGGTTCATAAATTTTACGCTAAATTATTGCATTATAAATTTCTTAAAGGGACAACCATTTAATAAATGTATGCTAAATTGTTGCGTAGGTTCATACCTCTGGGGGATCTTATATTTAGCTTCATTATCCATGAAGCTTCTTTGAGTCTTAATTTGTGAGTCCTATCACCCCCCCTTATTGGTTTAGGAATCCTGTCAATGATTTTAACTGAAAAAGATGTATCACCTTGGTGCATTTGAAGAAAATGCTTTGATACTCCCGTGGTTTTAGTGATATTGATGTTACTAATTGCTTGTAAATGTTCCGAAATTCTCTGTTTGGCAGTTCTAATCGAACTACCTACATAGTCTAAGTTGCAAGATTTACAACTCACCATGTAAACAACATGGTCCGACATACAATTGAAAAAGTGTTTAATTTTATACGTGCGATTCCGTGATGAATTTTGAAAAACAGTACTTTTTTGAATATATTTACAAATTTTACACCTGGGCATGCCACATTTGTAGCAGCCCTGTAGTTCTAACCAGGTGTTAGAAATACTTTTAGTGTCTATATACAAACTGGGCGATAGAGAATTGCCAATGGTTCTTCCTTTTTTGGATACAAATTTGCATCCCTTGGAAATTATTTTATGTAGGATGTCGTCCTGTTTCAGAATTGAGAGATTTTGTTTGACTATATTCACTATCTCATTATAATTTACACTGAAATTGGTAGAAAAACAAACACTACTTTCATCACTGTCAGTGTGTGATTTTGTTCTATACAGTAACGAGTGTCTATCTTTATGAGATACAATATCCACAGCCCTATTGATGGTCCAAGGGGGGTAACCCCTTTCCTTGAGTCTAGATTTTACCTCGTTTGATTGTATTTTAAAGGTTGTTTCATTTGAGCATGTTCTTTTGAAGCGGATAAATTCTCCTACTGGTAGGGCTTTTTTAGTGTGTTTAGGGTGAAGGCTTTTGGCATGCAACAGGCTGTTGCCAGCCTGTTGTTTGCGATATACTTTGGTGTCTACCTGACCAGATATATCATCCCCTGACAACGTTACATCAAGAAAATTGATTTCTTTTTTATTGAAATAGTGAGTAAATTTTAAATTGAAATCATTATTGTTTAAGTATTTAACAAATTCTGTGCCAGCCTCCTCCGTGCCCTTCCAGATCATGAGAATGTCATCTATAAATCTACCAAACCATGTTATATGTTCTTTGAAAGGATTATGATCATTATGGATGAAACAACTCTCAAACCATGACATGACCAAATTGGCCAGGGATGGCGTTGCTGCAGGTAGGTTCATGGTCTGGGTATATTCTGTAGTTGCTGCAGGTAGGTTCATGGTCTGGGTATATTCTGTAGTTGCTGCAGGTAGGTTCATGGTCTGGGTATATTCTGTAGTTGCTGCAGGTAGGTTCATGGTCTCGGTATATTCTGTAGTTGCTACAGGTAGGTTCATGGTCTCGGTATATTCTGTATTTGCTATAGGTAGGTCCTCCTTGCAGCAACTCCATTCTAGCTGTCTCACTACAGAACTGACTAGAATGGAGTTGCTGCAGGTAGGTCCATGGTCTGGGTATATTCTGTAGTTGCTGCAGGTAGGTTCATGGTCTGGATATATTCTGTAGTTTCTATAGGTAGGTCCTCCTTAGAGCAAGTCCCTTCTAGCTGTCTCACTACAGAACTGACTAGAATGGATTTGCTGCAGTTAGGTCCATGGTCTGGGTATATTCTGTATTTGCTATAGGTAGGTCCTTGCAGTAACTCCATTCTAGCTGTCTCACTACAGAACTGACTGGAATGGCGTTGCTGCAGGTAGGTTCATGGTCTGGGTATATTCTGTAGTTGCTGCAGGTAGGTTCATGGTCTGGGTATATTCTGTAGTTGCTGCAGGTAGGTTCATGGTCTGGGTATATTCTGTAGTTGCTGCAGGTAGGTCCATGGTCTGGGTATATTCTGTAGTTGCTGCAGGTAGGTTCATGGTCTGGGTATATTCTGTAGTTGCTGCAGGTAGGTTCATGGTCTGGGTATATTCTGTAGTTGCTGCAGGTAGGTTCATGGTCTGGGTATATTCTGTAGTTGCTGCAGGTAGGTTCATGGTCTGGGTATATTCTGTAGTTGCTATAGGTAGGTCCTCCTTAGAGCAACTCCATTCTAGCTGTCTCACTACAGAATTGACTACATTGGAGTTGCTGCAGGTAGGTCCATGGTCTGGGTGTATTCTGTAGTTATTACAGGTAGGTGGATGGTCTGGGTGTATTCTGTAGTTACTATAGGTAGGTTCATGATCTGGGTATATTCTCTATAGGTTATTCAGTATAGGACCTATATCTTATGATAAGCTCCGCCTACAGTAATAATATTAATAAAAAAACATACATTTTAAAAAATATATATTTTATTGAAATAAAACCATCCGCACAATCCTCATTATCCATTTAAAAAACAAAAAAAACCACCTCCACTAGTTATCAACATAGTCTATCAATTCCCCCTCCCCCTAACTTACCTGTCCTGGTGTAGTATTACCTGCTTTCATGGAATAAACCAGCCACTGTCGTCTCATGTGATGGGGTTACTAGAGTAAAGACAGGATCACATGTGTGCCAGGTTCTACGTTGTTTAAAGAGGACCTTTCACCTCCTGAGGCACATGCGGTTTAATACACCGCTAGAAAGCCAACAGTGTGCTGAATTCAGCGCAGTATCAGCTTTCCCTTTCTGTGGCCCTGGTGAAGAGCTATCGGTGCCGGTACCGTAGCTCTTCACTGTCAGAAGGGCGTTTCTTACTGTCAGTCATCTATAGCGCTGTACTGTGAGAGCGGGGGGCATTGCTTACCGCCCAGCGATGATGGACGAGTACTATCAGGAGGGGATGTGGGCGTTCCTCACTGCTCTCACAGTACAGCACTATAGACGCTACTTTGAGGAAGGGCGTCCCTGACTGACTGTCAGAAACGTCCTTCTGACAGTGAAGAGCTACGGTATCGGCACCGATAGCTCTTCACCGGGGCACAGAACGTGAATTCAGCGCACTGTTGACTTTCTAGCGGTGTATTACACCGCATGTGCCCCAGGAGGTGAAAGATCCTCTTTAAATCCGTCAGGTGACCTAAATGATGAAAAGCCAGATGGCTAAAACATCAGTTACTCATGGACACCAGTGGACTACATTGACTTAATGGGGTCAGCCGTTTCCACACTGAAAGGGGCAGAGAGAACAATCCTCCGTGCAGGACTTTTCTCTCTGCCGATATCTGCAGCCAATGTGAACCTAGCCACAAATTTAGTCCAGTGACCTTCTTTTTTTATTTAATGGAGAACCAGAATGTGAGGCCTCCTCCTACTGAAAGGATAGTATCTCAAGATAGGCCATCAGTATTAGATGTGCAGGGGCCCCTGCAGATCTCCGGTGCTCTACAAACTGTAGTGGTGAGTGTAGGTACCACAGCGATGCACCATTACAAACTCTGTACTGGAGATATGCAGGGGTTTCACGTGTTGGGGTTCCCCTGCAGGTCTAATATTGATGGCCTACCCTGAGAAAGTGGATAACTCCTTGAGGCTGGCGCCCACATCACTTAAACATCGAGGAGGAAATGTGGCAGAAAAAAAAAAAAAAAAACAATCCCATCCCCATTTTACAGTAAAATACATGCAGAGGATACGCTGCACTGTCATGGTTTTGGAAATTGGGAGCATGCCAGTTATACCCCAGGACACACCGGCGGTGGCTTACCTATTGGCATAATTAAAGCAGAAAGTCCACAGAGGAAACCTGTACAAAGCGCTACAGGAAGAACCCCGATGCATTGCTGTTTTTCCAACAGTGTTTTTATGCTACAGGTGCTACGTGGGGCCTTAACCACAGTCATGTCAAGCTTGTGATTAACCCCTTCTTGGGTAATCAGCAATTCAATCACTTAGACAGAATCACTGACTGCAGGAGGTTGGGGGAGTCAGTGGTGAATAGCACCAGCACACTTGGTGGATTTCAGGGGACACGTTGTATTAATGAATATGGGGGGGGGGGGGAGAACACAGACAGCCTGCTATACAAATAAAGCAGGGGTCGGCAACCTTCGGCACACCAGCTGTTGTAAAACTACAACTCCCAGCATGTATACTGGCTTTGCTGTTCTTGGAACTCCCATGGAAGTGAATGGAGCATGTTGGGAGTTGTAGTTTCACAGCAGCTGGAGAGCCGAAGGTTGCTGACTCCTGAAATAAAGTATAGCAGCCCTAATCTTCCTTAGGGTTACACCTGCTATACAGGGAGAGTAAAGTGACCCTGACATTTGTTAGAATTGCTAACTCATGCACTAGAAAGAATTAATTGCAGTCATAACCTGACCACAACTAAACCAAAGTGCAGGAGTCGCAGTCAAGGGTTTACACTCGGTTATGACACACAGACAAGTAATGTCTTAAGATTCGCCCCCATCTAGTGCAGGGACTCTTCCTGCTCTGAAGGAGTCCCTGCATTGTGAGTAACCTCTTTATACAGCAATGACCATCAGTTTGGTGCTAGTGATCACTGCAGGGTTGGAGAGTGAGCAGTGCAGAATATTTATGCATACAGCTTACACAGGAGGCAGCCCCCCAGGTCCTGGATCTCCCCTAGCATGCAGACGGCAGCCCCCATGCCCCTCTCAGGTTACAGATGGCAGCCCCCCAGGGACTGAAGCCCCCCATCCCCCTCAGTATACAGCATGAGCACCCTAACACATAGGTGGCATCACCCCAGGTGCTGGACCCCTCCAACACACAGGCGGCATCGCCAAACACACACAGGTAGTAGCATCTTAGGGCCCATCAACAACCCCAACCCACATACAAGCAGCACTGCAGGAATCCCCCATTTACATGAAGGCAGCACCCAAATGACCAAAACACAACAAAGCAGTACCCCGGAACCTCCGCCACATGCCCATAGGTGGAAGTACTCAAGGGGCCAGCACCACCTCACACACACAGGTAGCATCCCGGGGACCTCCAAACAAGGACACAGGTCGCAGCACCCTGGGACCACCTCCAGAACTCCCTCTCAAACACAAGCAGTGCCCTAGGAACCCAACACACAAATTTAATATCCCTGAGATCCCACACAAACGCATGCAGCAGGCCACCCCAGGGGGCCTTGCCCACCATTACATGCAAGCAGCACCCCAGGGACATTTGCTCCCCCTTTAGATGCCAGCAGCATCCCAAGGACCCCGCCCCCCCCCCCCCCGTAGATGCCCAAGCACACCAAGGATTCATGCCCACATAATTAGATGTCGATGACACCCCAGGGTCTCCGCCCCTTTTAGTTGCCAGAAGCACGCCAGGGACACCTTCCCCCTATCTATGCCAACAGCATCCACCTTAGATGCTAATAGCACCCCAAGGACCTCCCTCTTTATGCCAGCAGCACCTCGAGGACCCCTGCCCCTTCTTAGATGCCAGCAGTATCCCAAAGACCCCATGCCCCCCATTAGATGCCAGCAGTACCCGATCGTGACCTGGCCCGGTGAGACATGGGGCCAGCAGCCAGCTGTAGATAGTCGGGGTCCAGTACCACTATGTGACAGCAGCAGGGGAAAGCCTGGTTTCCCGACCACTATATACATTGTAAATGAGAAGGGACACCGGCATGTTGCCAGGCCCTTTTTAAATAGATATTAGTCCAGGGGAAGTGACTTAAAATTATAAATAGATATACTCACCTCTCTGCGTCCTCTCCGGCGTCTTCCATCATGTGACTGAGGCCTGAGATTAGGCCCCAGCAGTCAGATGGAGAGCAGCTCGGCATGTTATACTGTGTGTGTGTGTGTGTGTGTGTGTGTGTGGGGGGGGCACTGCTGGGCATATAATACTGTGGGGGGACACACTGCTGGGCATGTAATACTGTGTGGGGGGGCACTGCTGGGCATGTAATACTGTGTGTGTGGGGGACACTGCTGGGCATGTAATACTGTGTGTGGGGGGGACACTGCTGGGCATGTAATACTGTGTGTGTGTGGGGGGGACACTGCTGGGCATGTAATACTGCGTGAGGGGCACTGCTGGGAATGTTATACTGTGTGGGGGAGCACTGCTGGGCATATAATACTGTGTGTGTGTGGGGGGGACACTGCTGGGCATGTAATACTGTGTGTGGGGGACACTGCTGGGCATGTTATACTGTGTGGGGGAGCACTGCTGGGCATATAATACTGTGGGGGGGACACACTGCTGGGCATGTAATACTGTGTGTGTGTGTGGGGGAACTGCTGGGCATGTTATACTGTGTGTGTGTGTGGGGGGGGCACTGCTGGGCATGTAATACTGTGTGTGTGGGGGCACTGCTGGGCATGTAATACTGTGTCGGGGGCACTGCTGGGCATGTAATACTGTGTGTGTGTGTGTGGGGGGGACACTGCTGGGCATGTAATACTGTGGTGTGGGGGGACACTGCTGGGCATGAAATACTGTGTGTGGGGGTACTGCTGGGCATGCTATACTGTGGGGGGACACACTGCTGGGCATATAATACTGTGGGGGGGGGCACTGCTGGGCATGAAATACTGTGCACGACACTGCCTTCCCCCTTAGATGCAGCAGTACCCCAAAAGATCTCCTGCGCCCCCTTAAATGCCAGAAACACCCAAAGAACCCTGTTTCCCTCCATGCCAACGACTCCTATAGCACCCTAAAAATCAATCCAATCCCCCAGACCCTCCGGGATACAGTCCCATATAAAACATCGCTCTCTTTTCAGCCTCATCCAACATGTAGTCCCGTGTAACTACATAACTCACCCCCCCCAACGTGCAGCCCCATGTAACTAACTCACTCCCCCCTCAGCTTCATCCAACGTGCAGTCCCATGTAACTACATCACTCCCCCCTCAGCCTAATCCAACGTGCAGTCCAAAGTAACTACATCAATCCTTCCCTCAGCCTCATCCAACGTGCAGTCCCATGTAACTACATCACTCTCTCTCCTCAGCCTCATTCAACGTGCAGTCCCATGTAACTACATCAATCCTTCCCTAAGCCTCATCCAACGTCCCATGTAACAACATCACTCTCTCCCCTCAGCCTCATCCAACGTGCAGTCCCATGTGTAACGCCTCCTTTGGCCACACCCCCGGGTAGCGGGGCGTTCGGATAAGTATGAGTTGCCGTTCTACCTTGCTTAGCGCAGTGCCTCCACCCTTGTCGGTGATATTCTGGTGCTTCCGGGTTGACAGTACCTTTCTTCAGATCTCTGCCCGGGGCTTGACAAGGGAAAGCCCCGCCCACACCAACACGCCAGAGAGGATTGTGGTATAAACAAAGAAACTTTTATATGGAACTTAATAAAAGTAATGGTGAAGTACAATATGCAATAACATTCACAGCATCAGTAAGAGGTGATACTTTAAACAATAAACCTATCTAGAAAATGGCAGGTCTATATGGCAAAGCCCTAGGACAATGTATAACAATCACAAAGCTCAGTCTTAGTACAAGGCTTTGTTAGGATCACATCCTCCATCTTATATTCTGTCAGCCATCTTGTAACCTTTTTCTTATATAAGCTTTATAAGAATGTCTGTTTAGAGTCTAAGAGACCCCTTTAGGGGATAAGGCATGTGGAATGTTGATGGTTGGGTTATAACTCCTTATCTGTTTGTAGTAAGGATCGCATCTTTGAAGGTGTGTAGAAACAAGTTCTGTAACCTGTTGGTCATTAGGCCAAAACCAGTATGGTCAGACAACATGTGATCATTATCTCTCTTGCTGCGATATATACATCTAGAATTAGTGTAAGATGTTGGTTTACACATAAATATCTTAGATTCTTCTTGATGTCATGAGAAAGGTCATCCCAGTTTGGAAAAGAATAATGAGATGCAGATTGCATTAAAGCCTTATCCAATACTCATGTGCCACACCTTATGTTCAACCAATCATGTCAGTAGAATAGTCCAACCTGCTTTTGTCTGTATTGTATTTAAACTACCTTTTTGCACCATTAAAATCAGAACTCACTTAATACACTGCTCTGTGTGTCCGTGACTTCTCCAAGCTTGCATATTTAAATTAGACCTACTTCAGCATACGTAAGAGGTCTTTGCCCTAACAGAAATTGGCGCCCAACGTGGGGCGTCGATGATCGTTTGATGTGCAACCAATAGAATACCAACCCATCCATCAACCGACTAAGGAGACGGGCCCGGAGGACCTCAGATGAATAAAACAGCGCTGTAGGTAAGCCTTTGTTTTACCATATAAGTAATCTGAGCTCCCACGTGTCCCGGATCCTGTGTGTTGATGTGTGAGGTTAGTGTTGCATATCTTTTTATAACAATCGATGCCATTTTTTTTTATAGCTCGGAAGAACCAAAAAAACGTATGTTGTTGTAGCGGGGTGGGAAATGTTATACCTCATTCTTTGTATACTGTCCATGCTGTCATTTGATTGATACATCTGTTATAAAGTATACGGGCATGTTATACTGTGTGTGTGTGGGGGGGACACTGCTGGGCATGTAATACTGTGGTGTGGGGGGACACTGCTGGGCATGAAATACTGTGTGTGGGGGTACTGCTGGGCATGCTATACTGTGGGGGGACACACTGCTGGGCATATAATACTGTGGGGGGGGACACACTACTGGGCATGTAATACTGTGGGGGGACACACTGCTGGGTACAGGAGGGAGAGTCAGTCTCTATCCTTAAATCCATAGAATTGTGTAGAGATCTATGTGGCCCTAGAATTGTGTAAAGGTCTGTGTGGCCCTAGAATTGTGTAGAGGTCTGTGTGGCCCTAGAATTGTGTAGAGGTCTGTGTGGCCCTAGAATTGTGTAAAGGTCTGTGTGACCCTAGAATTGTGTAGAGGTCTGTGTGGCCCTAGAATTGTGCAAAGGTCTGTGTGGCCGTGGAAAGATCAGAGGTCTGTGTGGCCCTAGAGAAATTTGTGTAACCCTCTATTGTCTTAAATTGCCCTAGAGGGATGGGAAGCTCACAGCAGATTTGGCCATCTGCGAAAAATGGGGAAGGGATCCTCTAAGATATGGTACACCCCATATGAACTAATAGAGATGGGAGAAGGAAAAGAGGTTGCTGCCGAAGTAAAAACAATTTTTAAAAGAGCAGGTGTCCCCAAGACAGGACTGTTTGATAGTAGATTTTGGGACCAATGGAGATTAGATCATGCAGGACAGATACGGGAGCATAAGTTACAAAAAGGAATATATGCTTTGATTGACAGTAGTAACAGGGCAGAGAAGGGGGACTGGCCTCAGAAATCGGGTAATAAGAAGGTTGTACTATATGCTTTACCCTCCGCCGTGATTTTAAATCAAAAAGGACGGCAAAATCCACCCTCTGCACCCCCACCATATGGAGGTCCAGAGGGATGGACTTGTAGGGTTTGTAGTCAGCAAAATCTTTACTACAGAGAAACTTGTCTGGCGTGTGGAGCTCATCGCCCCCACGTACAACAAGTAAAAATGTTACAACCACCCGATAATGAGACCCTTCCACCCTCACCAGAGCCGACACAACACTTGTACCCAGTGTTGACAAGGTCCCAGACAAGGAGAACCTTGGGTGTCCAGGACCCCCATGGAGAGACAGGGACTGAGATTGAAAATAATTCAAAAGAAGGGACATCCCGAACTCCGCAAAGAGGAGCAGGAGGGGGGGAGACAGGCAGTCAAAACATCACTACTACCACAGTTGAATGGCGACCCTGGACCCCCAGTGAACAATTGGCCCTTTGCCAACAGTTACCAGACCCTCAGCTAGAGCCCAGTGCCTTTCTTAGAAAAATGAAAATGATCCAGATGAATTATAAAGCTAGCTGGAAGGATCTTATGGCCCTTCTACAGGTCAAATGTACTGAGGGACTGATGGGAACCATCAATCTTACTGCCCAGTTTAGTAGACATCAGCCCGGCAGTACAGAAACCACTGGGAGCGGGGACGAGTTCTTAGATAGATTACAATTATGGTGTGACAAACAAGCAGAAACCAGACGTACTGCTTTAACTACTTGTAAAAGGGAAAAAGGGGAGTCTATTGAAGCATATTATGGCAGACTACTGACTAAGGTAGTAGACTCTGGGTGGGACCAGGCCCCTGATGCTTTGAAAAATACCATGATTGCTGAAGCATTTATGCAAGGAATTGGACCAAATCTGGCCGAAAAGATTAAAGGCTGCACCCCAGATTGGAGACGCACAAACCCAGATGACTTGTATGCTAAGGCTGTTGGGTTTGCTGTAGATGAGAGAGAAAGAAAGGCAGCCGCTCCAATAAAAAATTACACCAATTCAGGTACTATAAACCCGGGTAATTCAAGTAGTCAAGGCCGACAGGGCACCCGCTATAGACAACAAGGACAGAAGGGAGTTCCAATGTGTTTTAATTGTAGAAAACCAGGACATCTGGCTAGGGATTGTTTATGCCCAAAACAAAGGGACAATTATAGAGCACCTGCCCCTACTCAGGGTCAGGACAACTCACAATGAAGGTCAGGCTCTCCAGCCCCAGTATCCCTCTTATCTTCAGCAGAAAGAGGTATACAAATTTTCCAACCTGTATTGATTAATGGAAAGGAGGTGCCGTTCCTCATAGACACTGGGGCAACTAAATCTTGTGTCAGTAAAGACATTGTCACTCATTTTGATTTACCTTTGTCTGGTGAGAGTCAGATGGTTCAGGGAGTATCAGGTCCCCTTGCCCCATTTTACCAGACAAAGCCCATAGAAACTTCCTTTCAGGGGAGCAGGATTTTGATTAGATTCCTTGTCTCTGAAACCTCAGACAATATTTTGGGTACTGATGTGATGGGAGTACTGGGTTGTAACATCATGCTGCACCCCTCTGGTGAGGCTTATGTACAAACCACACATACCAATCACGAGATACTTTGTTTAATATCTGCATCAGTGAATACTCCACATTCAGTATTCACCCTCACTGAGGAAGAAAGTGTGTTATTGTCTAAGGTTCCAGAAGGTCTGTGGGCAATAAGTAAAAGGGATTTGGGCAAGTTAGATGTTCCTCCTGTTATGGTGAACTTGAAACCAGGAGCACAGCCACCTAGAATCAAACAGTATCCACTGACACACGCCCAAGAGGATGCTATAGCCACAACTATTGTAGAATTGCTAAGAGCTAAAGCTCTAATAGAATGTACGTCAGTGGCCAACACACCACTGTTCCCTGTTAAAAAGAAGGGCAAAAAGGGTGAACCAGATACTTACCGCATGGTTCATGACCTAAGAGAGTTGAACAAAGTCACCTTGCTAGAGACCCCAGTAGTGCCCAACCCTCATACTTTACTGTCTGCAATTCCTACAGGGACCACGTATTATAGTGTCGTGGATATCTGTAATGCTTATTTCAGTGTGCCCCTGCACCCCGATTGCCAATACCTATTTGCCTTCACTTTTAGAGGTAAACAATACACTTGGACAGTCCTGCCACAGGGGGCACAAAATAGTCCAAATCAGTTCACAAGGTGTCTCACACTGATCATGAATGCCTGGGACCCTCCCTCTGATGAGGTTGTATTATTGCAATATGTTGACGATCTTCTTCTTTGTGCCCCAGATAAACAGACATGTGAAGCCGCGACCATAAGCCTGCTGTGTTTCCTCTACCAGAACGGGTGTAAGGCCAGTAAAGACAAGCTGCAATTTTGTAAGCAAAACGTGGTGTTCTTAGGACATTGTCTGAGCCAAGGTACCAAACATCTTTCAGATGAATGGACCAAAGTGGTAAGGGAAATGCAGCTGCCAACCTCCCATGCTCAGTTACGTACCTTTTTGGGTCTGGTGTCATACTGTAGGCCATGGATCAGATCTGCATCCCTGACCATGCAGCCCTTGTATGACTGTCTCTCATCTAAACCATTCAGTCTGACACCAGAGGCCTTGGACGCATTTTATCAACTTAAGCTCCAGATAGTTAGCGTACCTGCCTTAGGCCTGCCTAACTATCAGAAGCCCTTTCAAATCTATGTCACTGAGATGATGGGACATGCTACTGCAGTTCTCACACAACAACATGGAGATAGAAAGCGTCCCGTGGCATACTATAGTGCACGTTTGGATGCTGTCGCAAGGGGAACGCCCTCTTGTGTAAGGGTTGTACTCTCCGTACAGGCCCTGCTGGAGAAAAGCTCAGACATTGTCCTAGACCACCCCCTAGTGGTATACACACCACATGACATCCATGCAATCCTCACACAGGTAGACAGACGTCATCTTTCTTTGGCGAGACAGAGAAAAATGGAATTTGCTCTACAATCCTCCTCCAACATCTCATTTCAGCGTTGTTTAACTCTGAATCCTGCAACTCTTTTACCAATAGGAGTGCAGGATTCAAAGGGGGGAATAGAGGATGAGATATTTTTAAACTCCCTCTCAGAAGGTGACTTATGTGACAGCAAACATCAGCATGACTGTGTTGATCTGATGTCTCAAGAGACAGTCAGCTTCAGTCATGTTACTGATGCCCCATTGGAGAATCCTGACTATGAGATGTTTGTGGACGGTTCTAGGTACTTAACAGAAAAAGGCAAATTTGTTACAGGGTATGCTGTAGTCACTACACATGACACCATAGTACAAGAAGCCCTTTCACCACACATGTCAGCACAAGAAGCTGAACTGAAAGCCCTTATAGAAGCCTGCAAAGTAGCGAAGGATAGCACAGCAAACATTTACACTGACTCCAGGTATGCGTATGGCATTGCACATGATTATGGCCCAATATGGAGGTCTAGGAACTTCCTGATGGCACAGGGCAAGCCAATTAAGAATGGAAACTTAGTAAGTCAGCTAATGGAAGCCATATTGCTCCCTAAGCAATTGGCAATTGTGAAAGTCAAAGCTCACACAAGGGGAAGAGACCCTGAGAGTATCGGAAATGAGAAGGCTGATCGAGCAGCAAAAGCAGCGGCACTACTGCCATGGAAGGGTCTCAACCAGGTGAGCAAGATGGATATTGACCTAGCAGACCCCAAGGGGCTGTACGCTAAGGTGACTGGTGAGGAAGTTGAGAAATGGGCAAAGGCTGGTGCCAGAGAATGTGAAGGAATGTGGAAAATGGGGGATAGACTGTGTCTGCCCGCAGCAGTATACCCCCAAATGGCTGGTTTGGCCCACGGTAAGGTGCATGCCTCTCGAAATGCCATGGAGTCACTAGTGGGTAAATTATGGTTTGCCCCAGGTTTTGGAAGGGCTGCAGGGAATCACGTAAAAGCATGTCACATATGTGCTCTACACAATCCAGGACAGGTAGTTAAAACACCTACCAAATGCACACCAAAATCCCTCTATCCATTTCAAAGGTTACAAGTAGACTACATACAATTGCCTAAATCTGGAACGTACGAATATGTGTTGGTCTGTGTGGATTTGTTCTCAGGTTGGGTGGAGGCCTATCCGGTCAGCCGAGCAACCGCACAGGTAACTGCCAAGAAATTGATGTCTGAGCTTGTGTGTAGATTCGGGATACCTGAGGTGATAGAGTCTGATAGAGGTACACATTTTACAGGTGAGATAATGAAGGAAATAATGTCTGCATTAGGGATTGAACAAGCTTTCCACACACCCTACCATCCCCAAAGTTCAGGCAAAGTGGAAAGGCTGAATGGCACACTCAAGTTAAAAATTCAGAAAGCCATGGCAGAGACAGAAAGGCCCTGGCCAGAGTGCCTATCTCTAGCCTTATACTCAGTGAGGACCACTCCTAATAGAAAGACAGGTCTGTCGCCATTCGAGGTGCTTTTTGGAAGTGTGCCTAGACTAGGGTTGTATTTTCCCCAGACTTTACAACTCAATTATGATAGCACTGCCAGCTATGTCCAGAACTTGTGTCAAAGACTGAAAGTAACACATAAACAGGTGTTTTCTTCTATTCCAGACCCTTCTGATTTTTCAGGAGCACATAGCTTGCAGCCTGGTGATTGGGTGGTCGTGAAAAGACATACCAGGAAGTCTCTTGAACCCAGATATGATGGTCCCTCCCAAGTATTGCTGACAACTGCCACTTCAGTCAAATTGGAAGGAAAATCTACCTGGATACACGCTTCCCATTGTAAAAAGGTTCCTGAACCACGGCAGGAATGAAGAGATTGATATTACTTGTTTTCTGCTTTCTAAAAGGATTTACAATCAGCGGAGCCTGGGAATCTCTTCAGGGACCTAGAGAAGTTGACAATAAATTTGTCAGACATCATCTTATAATGGTAGAAGGGTTCAATAAGGCCCTCAAAGATTGTTGGATATGCACTCACTCACCCATCTCATCCTCTAGTCTACCGTTCATAGCTGTGCCTGTCCCCATGGAAGAACTGATCGACTGGTCTGGTTGTATGGATCACACCCACAATACGAAAGAATCAGTGTGGAAATTGTGGGCAAATGTTACTGTGGGGATACCAATAGTGGGGTGGACAGATTACCCATGGTGGCAAGGTAACCTTACTGGGGATAATGAGAATATCCAATATGTGACGTATAATGGAGATAGATGGGTTACCCAAAAGAAATCCACTGTTAATCGGTTAGGAGAAATTCCCCAAGCCCGACTACAGATAAGTTTTGCTGATGATGGGAAAAAGAGAGGGGATTTTTGGACACCTTGGGTCATAGAAAGAACATTACACAACACCTCCTGGGAACATGCTCATCTATTCATAGAAGGGAATAATCACACATGTAAGGAGATACCCGGGAATATAGAATGTGTAAATGAGACAATTGAAGAAAGACTTTATAGGAAAAAGAACCTCAACTTTGTTTGTGGAAATCGAGATTTTGGATATTGTGGGGCCCTGGGTAAACAACCATCTTGGTGTATGCTGAAAAATGTATCCAGCTTTGTGGACCTTGTGCACAAACTTATTACCCAACACTCAGCCTTCTTTGCTCTACCTCCACAGATGTATTGGGCATGTGGCAACAATGCATACAAGTGGTTACCGGTGGGGGTGAAAGGTACATGTACAATAGTAAGACTCACTCCTGCCACCTTTGTAGTTGATAAACTAAATGCAAAAGCCATATCTAAGCACACTCTGTACAAGAGAGCAGCTGATAACACCCCTAGGAAAAGTGGGAGACCCCACCTGGTCCAAATGAGCACAGGGAACAAAATAGTCAGTACAGTCCTTGTTTATCCAATGATAACGCAAACCTGGGATAAACTAGTAGAAGCCACCGATTACTTAGATGATCAAATATGGGGTATATTAGGCGTACTTAACACCACCATAGCGGTACAAAACCAGCTGATCATAGTCACCAACCAACACACCCTGGTACTAGATTATGTTACTGCAGCCCAGGGTGGGATGTGTCAGGTGGTAGGACCTACCTGTTGCCATTATATCGATCCAGAAGGTAATATCAAAGGAAAACAAGAATTAGAGAATATATACAAATTAAAGGAAGAATATAAGAGGAAGGTAGTGAAAAAGGAAGATAGCTGGTAGGCCGACACTTTTTCCTTTCTGAATCCTGGTAATTGGTTCAAGGGAATAGGTGGATGGATAACGGGGATATTACAAATCATTGTACAAATTGCCATGGTCATATTGTTTTTTCAAGTTAATTTTGATATGCTTTAATAGATGTTATGATAAAGATAGATATAAGTGGTAGACATTTATAAAAACAATATCAGATGGGGAATCCAGCAGGGCTAAGTGAACGTACTCATCTGATATGAAAATAATAAATGTCTTAATGGGGGAATTGTTAGGATCACATCCTCCATCTTATATTCTGTCAGCCATCTTGTAACCTTTTTCTTATATAAGCTTTATAAGAATGTCTGTTTAGAGTCTAAGAGACCCCTTTAGGGGATAAGGCGTGTGGAATGTTAATGGATGGGTTATAAATCCTTATCTGTTTGTAGTAAGGATCGCATCTTTGAAGGTGTGTAGAAACAAGTTCTGTAACCTGTTGGTCATTAGGCCAAAACCAGTATGGTCAGACAACATGTGATCATTATCTCTCTTGCTGTGATATATACATCTAGAATTAGTGTAAGATGTTGGTTTACACATAAATATCTTAGATTCTTCTTGATGTCATGAGAAAGGTCATCCCAGTATTCGGCAAATCGTCCTGTGGAGTTGGTAACCTTTTCTCTGAAGGAATTAAATCCTCTTTCTTTTTGCTTTCAGCCTCTGGGGGCTCAGGAGATCTTACTCTTGCATCCACCTGTGATCCCTCTCTCCTGCAGACTGCCTGAGCACATGGTCTCCCCTGCCAACCAGCCCCTCCCATTCTCCAAGGATTTGATAAACAAACACAATTGCTTTCATGCTACATGCACAATGTTTGCAAACTGTTAACCCCTCGGTGCCTTGAACTGCACACAGGGGTTACACATGTAACTACATCACTCTCTCCCCTAAGCCTCATCCAACATGCAGTCCCATGTAACTACATCACTCTCTTCCCTCAGCCTCATCCAACACGCAGTCCCATGTAACTACATCACTCTCTCCCCACAGCCTCATGAAATGTGCAGTCCCATGTACCTACATCACTCTCTCCCCTCAGCCTCATCCAACGTGCAGTCCCATGTAACTACATCACTCTCTCCCCTCAGCCTCATCCAACATGCAGTCCCATGTAACTACATCACTCTCTCCCCTCAGCCTCATCCAACATGCAGTCCCATGTAACTATATCACTCGCTTCCCTCAGCCTCATTGAACATGCAGTCCCATGCAACTACATCACCCTCTCCTCTCAGCCTCATCCAACATGCAGTCCCATGTAACTACATCACTCCTTACCTCAGCCTCATCCAACGTGCAGTCCCATGTAACTACATCACTCTCTCCCCTCAGCCTCATCCAACATGCAGTCCCATGTAACTATATCACTCTCTCCCCACAGCCTCATCCAACGTGCAGTCCCATGTACCTACATCACTCTCTCCCCTCAGCCTCATCCAAAGTGCAGTCCCATGTAACTACATCACTCTCTCCCCTCAGCCTCATCCAACATGCAGTCCCATGTAACTACATCACTCTCTCCCCTCAGCCTCATCCAACATGCAGTCCCATGTAACTATATCACTCTCTCCCCACAGCCTCATCCAACGTGCAGTCCCATGTACCTACATCACTCTCTCCCCTCAGCCTCATCCAAGGTGCAGTCCCATGTAACTACATCACTCTCTCCCCTCAGCCTCATCCAACATACAGTCCCATGTAACAACATCACTCTCTTCCCTCAGCCTCATCCAACACGCAGTCCCATGTAACTACATCACTCCTTACCTCAGCCTCATCCAACGTGCAGTCCCATGTAACTACATCACTCTCTCCCCTCAGCCTCATCCAACGTGCAGTCCCATGTAACTACGTCACTCTCTCCCCTTGACCTCATTCAACATGCAGTCCCATGTAACTACATCACTCTCTCCCCTCAACCCCATCCAACGTGCATGTCCCATGTAACTTCATCACTCCTTACCTCAGCCTCATCCAACGTGCAGTCCCATGTAACTACATCACTCTCTCCCCTCAGCCTCATCCAACATACAGTCCCATGTAACAACATCACTCTCTTCCCTCAGCCTCATCCAACACGCAGTCCCATGTAACTACATCACTCCTTACCTCAGCCTCATCCAACGTGCAGTCCCATGTAACTACATCACTCTCTCCCCTCAGCCTCATCCAACGTGCAGTCCCATGTAACTACGTCACTCTCTCCCCTTGACCTCATTCAACATGCAGTCCCATGTAACTACATCACTCTCTCCCCTCAACCCCATCCAACGTGCATGTCCCATGTAACTTCATCACTCCTTACCTCAGCCTCATCCAACGTGCAGTCCCATCTACATCACTCACTACAGTACATCAGAGCCGACTGCGCATACTCGCAATTGCAGCCTCGGAACTATGGCCGTGCATGCGCTGTCGGCTCTACTAGTGTAAGAGCCGACAGAGGTGACGCTGCAGAAGAAAGAAGGGGCGGATCCAGCAGAAGATAAAAGCGGCGCAGGATCCTGTTCTCGGGCAGCGGGGGGGACTCATTTTCAGCACTGGGGCCTGACAGCTTCACGAGGTAGTCGCTTTCAAATGGGGTGAAACCGGAATCCAGTCGATCCAAGGAAACTGGAATCCGGTCAATCGGATGTAAGAGAGGCAACTTTAAAGCGCGAAAGGCTTTCAAATGGGGTGAAATAGGCCCACTTTGGGAGGCCGCAGCTCCTCCAAATCAGGTCCGAGAAGCACAATTCTGGTATATTTTGAAAGGGCGGATCTCTGGCTTTAAAACGCTTCTCTCGGATTTTTGATTGGGGGCATAGTACCGGAGCAGACAGTACCGACGCGCACCTACCCGCCACGCCGGGGCCTTTGGGGCTACAGGGTTGATCGACCCCTCGTTGGAAAGCTCTAGATTTCTACTTTTCAAGGAAACCGGAATCCAGTCGATCGGATGTAAGGAGGCGGAGCTACGTCTCCCGGAAGAGAGGCAACTTTAAAGCGCGAATGGCGTTCAAATGGGGTGAAATAGGCCCATTTTGGGAGATCGCAGCTCCTCCAAATCAGGTCCGAGAAGCACAATTCTGGTATATTTTGAAAGGGCGGATCTCTGGCTTTAAAACGCTTCTCTCGGATTTTCGATTGGGCACATAGTACCGGAGCAGACAGTACCGGCGCGCACCTACCCGCCACGCCGGGGCCTTTGGGGCTACAGGGTTGATCGACCCCTCGTTGGAAAGATCTAGATCTCTACTTTTCAAGGAAACCGGAATCGGGTTGATCGGATGTAAGGAGTCGGAGCTACGTCTCCCGGAAGAGAGGCAACTTTAAAGCGCAAATGGCTATCAAATGGGGTGAAATAGGCCCACTTTGGGAGGCCGCAGCTCCTCCAAATCAGGTCCGAGAAGCACAATTCTGGTATACTTTGAAAGGGCGGATCTCTGGCTTTAAAACGCTTCTCTCGGATTTTCGATTGGGCCCATATTACCGGAGCAGACAGTACCGGCGCGCACCTACCCGCCACGCCGGGGCCTTTGGGGCTACAGGGTTGATCGACCCCTTGTTGGAAAGGTCTCCATCTCTACTTTTCAAGGAAACCGGAATCGGGTCGATCGGATGTAAGGAGGCGGAGCTACGTCTCCCGGAAGAGAGGCAACTTTAAAGCGCAAATGGCTATCAAATGGGGTGAAATAGGCCCACTTTGGGAGGCCGCAGCTCCTCCAAATCAGGTCCGAGAAGCACAATTCTGGTATATTTTGAAAGGGCGGATCCCTGGCTTTAAAACGCTTCTCTAGGATTTTCGATTGGGCACATAGTACCGGAGCAGACAGTACCGGCGCGCACCTACCCGCCACGCCGGGGCCTTTGGGGCTACAGGGCTGATCGACCACTCGTTGGAAAGGTCTCGATCTCTACTTTTCAAGGAAACCGGAATCCAGTCGATCGGATGTAAGGAGGCGGAGCTACCTCTCCCGGAATAGAGGCAACTTTAAAGCGCAAATGGCTTTCAAATGGGGTGAAATAGGCCCACTTTGGGAGGCCGCAGCTCCTCCAAATCAGGTCCGAGAAGCACAATTCTGGTATGTTTTGAAAGGGCGGATCTCTGGCTTTAAAATGCTTCTCTCGGATTTTCGATTGGGCAGATAGTACCGGAGCAGACAGTACTGACGCGCACATACCCGCCACGCCGGGGCCTTTGGGGCTACAGGGTTGATCGATCCCACGTTGGAAAGGTCTCAATCTCTACTTTTAGAGGAGACTGGAATCGGGTCGATCGGATGTAAGGAGTCGGAGCTACGTCTCCCGGAAGAGAGGCAACTTTAAAGCGCAAATGGCTATCAAATAGGGTGAAATAGGCCCACTTTGGGAGGCCGCAGTTCCTACAAATCAGGTCCGAGAAGCACAATTCTGGTATATTTTGAAAGGGCGGATCTCTGGCTTTAAAACGCTTCTCTCGGATTTTCGATTGGGCCCATATTACCGGAGCAGACAGTACCGGCGCGCACCTACCCGCCACGCCGGGGCCTTTGGGGCTACAGGGTTGATCGACCCCTCGTGGAAAGGTCTCGATCTCTACTTTTCATGGAAACCGGAATCGGGTCGATCGGATGTAAGGAGGCGGAGCTACGTCTCCCGGAAGAGAGGCAACTTTAAAGCGCAAATGGCTATCAAATGGGGTGAAATAGGCCCACTTTGGGAGGCCGCAGCTCCTCCAAATCAGGTCCGAGAAGCACAATTCTGGTATATTTTGAAAGGGCGGATCTCTGGCTTTAAAACGCTTCTCTCGGATTTTCGATTGGGCGCATATTACCGGAGCAGACAGTACCGGCGCGCACCTACCCGCCACGCCGGGGCCTTTGGGGCTACAGGGTTGATCGACCCCTCGTTGGAAAGGTCTCGATCTCTACTTTTCAAGGAAACCGGAATCCAGTCGATCGGATGTAAGGAGGCGGAGCTACGTCTCCCGGAATAGTGGCAACTTTAAAGCGCAAATGGCTATCAAATGGGGTGAAATAGGCCCACTTTGGGAGGCCGCAGCTCCTCCAAATCAGGTCCGAGAAGCACAATTCTGGTATGTTTTGAAAGGGCGGATCTCTGGCTTTAAAATGCTTCTCTCGGATTTTCGATTGGGCCCATATTACCGGAGCAGACAGTACCGGCGCGCACCTACCCGCCACGCCGGGGCCTTTGGGGCTACAGGGTTGATCGACCCCTCGTTGGAAAGGTCTCGATCTCTACTTTTCATGGAAACCGGAATCGGGTCGATCGGATGTAAGGAGGCGGAGCTACGTCTCCCGGAAGAGAGGCAACTTTAAAGCGCAAATGGCTATCAAATGGGGTGAAATAGGCCCACTTTGGGAGGCCGCAGCTCCTCCAAATCAGGTCCGAGAAGCACAATTCTGGTATATTTTGAAAGGACGGATCTCTGGCTTTAAAACGCTTCTCTCGGATTTTCGATTGGGCGCATATTACCGGAGCAGACAGTACCGGCGCGCACCTACCCGCCACGCCGGGGCCTTTGGGGCTACAGGGTTGATCGACCCCTCGTTGGAAAGGTCTCGATCTCTACTTTTCAAGGAAACCGGAATCCAGTCGATCGGATGTAAGGAGGCGGAGCTACGTCTCCCGGAATAGTGGCAACTTTAAAGCGCAAATGGCTATCAAATGGGGTGAAATAGGCCCACTTTGGGAGGCCGCAGCTCCTCCAAATCAGGTCCGAGAAGCACAATTCTGGTATGTTTTGAAAGGGCGGATCTCTGGCTTTAAAATGCTTCTCTCGGATTTTCGATTGGGCAGATAGTACCGGAGCAGACAGTACTGACGCGCACATACCCGCCACGCCGGGGCCTTTGGGGCTACAGGGTTGATCGATCCCTCGTTGGAAAGGTCTCAATCTCTACTTTTAGAGGAGACTGGAATCGGGTCGATCGGATGTAAGGAGTCGGAGCTACGTCTCCCGGAAGAGAGGCAACTTTAAAGCGCAAATGGCTATCAAATGGGGTGAAATAGGCCCACTTTGGGAGGCCGCAGTTCCTACAAATCAGGTCCGAGAAGCACAATTCTGGTATATTTTGAAAGGGCGGATCTCTGGCTTTAAAACGCTTCTCTCGGATTTTCGATTGGGCCCATATTACCGGAGCAGACAGTACCGGCGCGCACCTACCCGCCACGCCGGGGCCTTTGGGGCTACAGGGTTGATCGACCCCTCGTTGGAAAGGTCTCGATCTCTACTTTTCATGGAAACCGGAATCGGGTCGATCGGATGTAAGGAGGCGGAGCTACGTCTCCCGGAAGAGAGGCAACTTTAAAGCGCAAATGGCTATCAAATGGGGTGAAATAGGCCCACTTTGGGAGGCCGCAGCTCCTCCAAATCAGGTCCGAGAAGCACAATTCTGGTATATTTTGAAAGGGCGGATCTCTGGCTTTAAAACGCTTCTCTCGGATTTTCGATTGGGCGCATATTACCGGAGCAGACAGTACCGGCGCACACCTACCCGCCACGCCGGGGCCTTTGGGGCTACAGGGTTGATCGACCCCTCGTTGGAAAGGTCTCGATCTCTACTTTTCAAGGAAACCGGAATCCAGTCGATCGGATGTAAGGAGGCGGAGCTACGTCTCCCGGAATAGTGGCAACTTTAAAGCGCAAATGGCTATCAAATGGGGTGAAATAGGCCCACTTTGGGAGGCCGCAGCTCCTCCAAATCAGGTCCGAGAAGCACAATTCTGGTATGTTTTGAAAGGGCGAATCCCTGGCTTTAAAACGATTCTCTCGGATTTTCGATTGGGCACATAGTACCGGAGCAGACAGTACCGGCGCGCACCTACCCGCCACGCTGGGGCCTTTGGGGCTACAGGGCTGCTCGACCACTCGTTGGAAAGCTCTCGATCTCTACTTTTCAAGGAAACCGGAATCCAGTCGATCGGATGTAAGGAGGCGGAGCTACCTCTCCCGGAATAGAGGCAACTTTAAAGCGCAAATGGCTTTCAAATGGGGTGAAATAGGCCCACTTTGGGAGGCCGCAGCTCCTCCAAATCAGGTCCGAGAAGCACAATTCTGGTATGTTTTGAAAGGGCGGATCTCTGGCTTTAAAATGCTTCTCTCGGATTTTCGATTGGGCAGATAGTACCGGAGCAGACAGTACTGACGCGCACATACCCGCCACGCCGGGGCCTTTGGGGCTACAGGGTTGATCGATCCCTCGTTGGAAAGGTCTCAATCTCTACTTTTAGAGGAGACTGGAATCGGGTCGATCGGATGTAAGGAGTCGGAGCTACGTCTCCCGGAAGAGAGGCAACTTTAAAGCGCAAATGGCTATCAAATGGGGTGAAATAGGCCCACTTTGGGAGGCCGCAGTTCCTACAAATCAGGTCCGAGAAGCACAATTCTGGTATATTTTGAAAGGGCGGATCTCTGGCTTTAAAACGCTTCTCTCGGATTTTCGATTGGGCCCATATTACCGGAGCAGACAGTACCGGCGCGCACCTACCCGCCACGCCGGGGCCTTTGGGGCTACAGGGTTGATCGACCCCTCGTTCGAAAGGTCTCGATCTCTACTTTTCATGGAAACCGGAATCGGGTCGATCGGATGTAAGGAGGCGGAGCTACGTCTCCCGGAAGAGAGGCAACTTTAAAGCGCAAATGGCTATCAAATGGGGTGAAATAGGCCCAATTTGGGAGGCCGCAGCTCCTCCAAATCAGGTCCGAGAAGCACAATTCTGGTATATTTTGAAAGGGCGGATCTCTGGCTTTAAAACGCTTCTCTCGGATTTTCGATTGGGCGCATATTACCGGAGCAGACAGTACCGGCGCGCACCTACCCGCCACGCCGGGGCCTTTGGGGCTACAGGGTTGATCGACCCCTCGTTGGAAAGGTCTCGATCTCTACTTTTCAAGGAAACCGGAATCCAGTCGATCGGATGTAAGGAGGCGGAGCTACGTCTCCCGGAAGAGAGGCAACTTTAAAGCGCAAATGGCTATCAAATGGGGTGAAATAGGCCCACTTTGGGAGGCCGCAGCTCCTCCAAATCAGGTCCGAGAAGCACAATTCTGGTATGTTTTGAAAGGGCGGATCTCTGGCTTTAAAATGCTTCTCTCGGATTTTCGATTGGGCCCATATTACCGGAGCAGACAGTACCGGCGCGCACCTACCCGCCACGCCGGGGCCTTTGGGGCTACAGGGTTGATCGACCCCTCGTTGGAAAGGTCTCGATCTCTACTTTTCATGGAAACCGGAATCGGGTCGATCGGATGTAAGGAGGCGGAGCTACGTCTCCCGGAAGAGAGGCAACTTTAAAGCGCAAATGGCTATCAAATGGGGTGAAATAGGCCCACTTTGGGAGGCCGCAGCTCCTCCAAATCAGGTCCGAGAAGCACAATTCTGGTATATTTTGAAAGGGCGGATCTCTGGCTTTAAAACGCTTCTCTCGGATTTTCGATTGGGCGCATATTACCGGAGCAGACAGTACCGGCGCGCACCTACCCGCCACGCCGGGGCCTTTGGGGCTACAGGGTTGATCGACCCCTCGTTGGAAAGGTCTCGATCTCTACTTTTCAAGGAAACCGGAATCCAGTCGATCGGATGTAAGGAGGCGGAGCTACGTCTCCCGGAATAGTGGCAACTTTAAAGCGCAAATGGCTATCAAATGGGGTGAAATAGGCCCACTTTGGGAGGCCGCAGCTCCTCCAAATCAGGTCCGAGAAGCACAATTCTGGTATGTTTTGAAAGGGCGGATCTCTGGCTTTAAAATGCTTCTCTCGGATTTTCGATTGGGCAGATAGTACCGGAGCAGACAGTACTGACGCGCACATACCCGCCACGCCGGGGCCTTTGGGGCTACAGGGTTGATCGATCCCTCGTTGGAAAGGTCTCAATCTCTACTTTTAGAGGAGACTGGAATCGGGTCGATCGGATGTAAGGAGTCGGAGCTACGTCTCCCGGAAGAGAGGCAACTTTAAAGCGCAAATGGCTATCAAATGGGGTGAAATAGGCCCACTTTGGGAGGCCGCAGTTCCTACAAATCAGGTCCGAGAAGCACAATTCTGGTATATTTTGAAAGGGCGGATCTCTGGCTTTAAAACGCTTCTCTCGGATTTTCGATTGGGCCCATATTACCGGAGCAGACAGTACCGGCGCGCACCTACCCGCCACGCCGGGGCCTTTGGGGCTACAGGGTTGATCGACCCCTTGTTGGAAAGGTCTCGATCTCTACTTTTCAAGGAAACCGGAATCCAGTCGATCGGTTGTAAGGAGGCGGAGCTACGTCTCCCGGAATAGTGGCAACTTTAAAGCGCAAATGGCTATCAAATGGGGTGAAATAGGCCCACTTTGGGAGGCCGCAGCTCCTCCAAATCAGGTCCGAGAAGCACAATTCTGGTATGTTTTGAAAGGGCGAATCCCTGGCTTTAAAACGATTCTCTCGGATTTTCGATTGGGCACATAGTACCGGAGCAGACAGTACCGGCGCGCACCTACCCGCCACGCTGGGGCCTTTGGGGCTACAGGGCTGCTCGACCACTCGTTGGAAAGCTCTCGATCTCTACTTTTCAAGGAAACCGGAATCCAGTCGATCGGATGTAAGGAGGCGGAGCTACGTCTCCCGGAATAGTGGCAACTTTAAAGCGCGAATGGCTTTCAAATGGGGTGAAATAGGCCCAATTTGGGAGGCCGCAGCTCCTCCAAATCAGGTCCGAGAAGCACAATTCTGGTATGTTTTGAAAGGGCGGATCCCTGGCTTTAAAACGATTCTCTCGGATTTTCGATTGGGCACATAGTACCGGAGCAGACAGTACCGGCGCGCACCTACCCGCCACGCTGGGGCCTTTGGGGCTACAGGGCTGCTCGACCACTCGTTGGAAAGCTCTCGATCTCTACTTTTCAAGGAAACCGGAATCCAGTCGATCGGATGTAAGGAGGCGGAGCTACGTCTCCCGGAATAGTGGCAACTTTAAAGCGCGAATGGCTTTGAAATGGGGTGAAATAGGCCCACTTTGGGAGGCCGCAGCTCCTCCAAATCAGGTCCGAGAAGCACAATTCTGGTATATTTTGAAAGGGCGGATCTCTGGCTTTAAAACGCTTCTCTCGGATTTTCGATTGGGCGCATATTACCGGAGCAGACAGTACCGGCGCGCACCTACCCGCCACGCCGGGGCCTTTGGGGCTACAGGGTTGATCGACCCCTTGTTGGAAAGGTCTCCATCTCTACTTTTCAAGGAAACCGGAATCGGGTCGATCGGATGTAAGGAGGCGGAGCTACGTCTCCCGGAAGAGAGGCAACTTTAAAGCGCAAATGGCTATCAAATGGGGTGAAATAGGCCCACTTTGGGAGGCCGCAGCTCCTCCAAATCAGGTCCGAGAAGCACAATTCTGGTATGTTTTGAAAGGGCGGATCTCTGGCTTTAAAATGCTTCTCTCGGATTTTCGATTGGGCAGATAGTACCGGAGCAGACAGTACTGACGCGCACATACCCGCCACGCCGGGGCCTTTGGGGCTACAGGGTTGATCGACCCCTCGTTGGAAAGGTCTCAATCTCTACTTTTAGAGGAGACTGGAATCGGGTCGATCGGATGTAAGGAGTCGGAGCTACGTCTCCCGGAAGAGAGGCAACTTTAAAGCGCAAATGGCTATCAAATGGGGTGAAATAGGCCCACTTTGGGAGGCCGCAGTTCCTACAAATCAGGTCCGAGAAGCACAATTCTGGTATATTTTGAAAGGGCGGATCTCTGGCTTTAAAACGCTTCTCTCGGATTTTCGATTGGGCCCATATTACCGGAGCAGACAGTACTGGCGCGCACCTACCCGCCACGCCGGGGCCTTTGGGGCTACAGGGTTGATCGACCCTTCGTTGGAAAGGTCTCGATCTCTACTTTTCAAGGAAACTGGAATCGGGTTGATCGGATGTAAGGAGGCGGAGCTACGTCTCCCGGAAGAGAGGCAACTTTAAAGCGCAAATGGCTATCAAATGGGGTGAAATAGGCCCACTTTGGGAGGCCGCAGCTCCTCTAAATCAGGTCCGAGAAGCACAATTCTGGTATATTTTGAAAGGGCGGATCTCTGGCTTTAAATTGCTTCTTTCGGATTTTCGATTGGGCGCATAGTACCGGAGCAGACAGTAACGGTGCGCACCTACCCGCCACGCCGGGGCCTTTGGGGCTACAGGGTTGATCGACCCTTCGTTGGAAAGGTCTCGATCTCTACTTTTCAAGGAAACCGGAATCGGGTTGATCGGATGTAAGGAGGCGGAGCTACGTCTCCCGGAAGAGAGGCAACTTTAAAGCGCAAATGGCTATCAAATGGGGTGAAATAGGCCCACTTTGGGAGGCCGCAGCTCCTCTAAATCAGGTCCGAAAGCACAATTCTGGTATATTTTGAAAGGGCGGATCTCTGGCTTTAAAACGCTTCTCTCGGATTTTCGATTGGGCCCATATTACCGGAGCAGACAGTACCGGCGCGCACCTACCCGCCACGCCGGGGCCTTTGGGGCTACAGGGTTGATCGACCCCTCGTTGGAAAGGTCTCGATCTCTACTTTTCAAGGAAACCGGAATCGGGTCGATCGGATGTAAGGAGGCGGAGCTACGTCTCCCGGAAGAAAGGCAACTTTAAAGCGCAAATGGCTATCAAATGGGGTGAACTAGGCCCACTTTGGGAGGCCGCAGCTCCTCCAAATCAGGTCCGAGAAGCACAATTCTGGTATATTTTGAAAGGGCGGATCTCTGGCTTTAAAACGCTTCTCTCGGATTTTCGATTGGGCGCATATTACCGGAGCAGACAGTACCGGCGCGCACCTACCCGCCACGCCGGGGCCTTTGGGGCTACAGGGTTGATCGACCCCTCGTTGGAAAGGTCTCGATCTCTACTTTTCAAGGAAACCGGAATCCAGTCGATCGGATGTAAGGAGGCGGAGCTACGTCTCCCGGAATAGTGGCAACTTTAAAGCGCAAATGGCTATCAAATGGGGTGAAATAGGCCCACTTTGGGAGGCCGCAGCTCCTCCAAATCAGGTCCGAGAAGCACAATTCTGGTATGTTTTGAAAGGGCGGATCTCTGGCTTTAAAATGCTTCTCTCGGATTTTCGATTGGGCAGATAGTACCGGAGCAGACAGTACTGACGCGCACATACCCGCCACGCCGAGGCCTTTGGGGCTACAGGGTTGATCGATCCCTCGTTGGAAGGGTCTCAATCTCTACTTTTAGAGGAGACTGGAATCGGGTCGATCGGATGTAAGGAGTCGGAGCTACGTCTCCCGGAAGAGAGGCAACTTTAAAGCGCAAATGGCTATCAAATGGGGTGAAATAGGCCCACTTTGGGAGGCCGCAGTTCCTACAAATCAGGTCCGAGAAGCACAATTCTGGTATATTTTGAAAGGGCGGATCTCTGGCTTTAAAACGCTTCTCTCGGATTTTCGATTGGACCCATATTACCGGAGCAGACAGTACCGGCGCGCACCTACCCGCCACGCCGGGGCCTTTGGGGCTACAGGGTTGATCGACCCCTCGTTGGAAAGGTCTCGATCTCTACTTTTCATGGAAACCGGAATCGGGTCGATCGGATGTAAGGAGGCGGAGCTACGTCTCCCGGAAGAGAGGCAACTTTAAAGCGCAAATGGCTATCAAATGGGGTGAAATAGGCCCACTTTGGGAGGCCGCAGCTCCTCCAAATCAGGTCCGAGAAGCACAATTCTGGTATATTTTGAAAGGGCGGATCTCTGGCTTTAAAACGCTTCTCTCGGATTTTCGATTGGGCGCATATTACCGGAGCAGACAGTACCCGGCGCGCACCTACCCCGCCACGCCGGGGCCTTTGGGGCTACAGGGTTGATCGACCCCTCGATGGAAAGGTCTCGATCTCTACTTTTCAAGGAAACCGGAATCCAGTCGATCGGGATGTAAGGAGGCGGAGCTACGTCTCCCGGAATAGTGGCAACTTTAAAGCGCAAATGGCTATCAAATGGGGTGAAATAGGCCCCACTTTGGGAGGCCGCAGCTCCTCCAAATCAGGTCCGAGAAGCAGAATTCTGGTATGTTTTGAAAGGGCGAATCCCTGGCTTTAAAACGATTCTCTCGGATTTTCGATTGGGCACATAGTAACCGGAGCAGACAGTACCGGCGCGCACCTACCCGCCACGCTGGGGCCTTTGGGGCTACAGGGCTGCTCTACCACTCGTTGGAAAGCTCTCGATCTCTACTTTCAAGGAAACCGGAATCCAGTCGATCGGATGTAAGGAGGCGGAGCTACCTCTCCCGGAATAGAGGCAACTTTAAAGCGCAAATGGCTTTCAAATGGGGTGAAATAGGCCCACTTTGGGAGGCCCGCAGCTCCTCCAAATCAGGTCCGAGAAGCACAATTCTGGTATGTTTTGAAAGGGCGGATCTCTGGCTTTAAAATGTCTTCTCTCGGATTTTCGATTGGGCAGATAGTACCAGGAGCAGACAGTACTGACGCGCACAATACCCGCACACGCCCGGGGCCTTTGGGGCTACAGGGTTGATCGATCCCTCGTTGGAAAGGTCTCAATCTCTACTTTTAGAGGAGGACTGGAATCGGGTCGATCGTGATGTAAGGAGTCGGAGCTACTCTCCCCGGAAGAGAGCAACTTTAAAGCGCAAATGGCTATCAAATGGGGTGAAATAGGCCCACTTTGGAGGCCCGCAGCTCCTCTAAATCAGGTCCGAAAGCACAATTCATGGTATATTTTGAAAAGGCGGATCTCTGGCTTTAAAACGCTTCTCTCGGATTTTCGATTGGGGCCCATATTACCGGAGCAGACAGTACCGGCGCGCACACCTACCCGCCAACGCCTGGGCCTTTGGGCTAAAAAGGGTTGATCGACCCCACTCGTTGGAAAGGTCTCGATCTCTACTTTTCAAGGAAACCGAATCGGTACGATCGTATGTAAGGAGGCGGAGCTACGTCTCCCGGAAGAAAGGCAACTTTAAAGCGCAAATGGCTATCAAATGGGGTGAACTAGGCCCACTTTGGGAGGCCGCAGCTCCTCCAAATCAGGTCCGAGAAGCACAATTCTGGAATATTTTGAAAGGGCGGATCTCTGGCTTTAAAACGCTTCTCTCGGATTTTCGATTGGAGGCGCATATTACCGGAGCAGACAGTACCGGCGCGCACCTACCCGCCACGCCGGGGCCTTTGGGGCTACAGGGTTGATCGACCCCTCGTTGGAAAGGTCTCGATCTCTACTTTTCAAGGAAACCGGAATCCAGTCGATCGGATGTAAGGGAGGCGGAGCTACGTCTCCCGGAATAGTGGCAACTTTAAAGCGCAAATGGCTATCAAATGGGGTGAAATAGGCCCACTTTGGAGGCCGCAGCTCCTCCAAATCAGGTCCGAGAAGCACAATTCTGGTATGTTTTGAAAGTGGCGGATCTCTGGCTTTAAAATGCTTCTCTCGGATTTTCGATTGGGCAGATAGTACCGGAGCAGACAGTACTGACGCGCACATACCCGCCACGCCGAGGCCTTTGGGGCTACAGGGTTGATCGATCCCCTCGTTGGAAAGGTCTCAATCTCTACTTTTAGAGGAGACTGGAATCGGGTCGATCGGATGTAAGGAGTCGGAGCTACGTCTCCCGGAAGAGAGGCAACTTTAAAGCGCAAATGGCTATCAAATGGGGGTGAAATAGGCCCACTTTGGGAGGCCGCAGTTCCTACAAATCAGGTCCGAGAAGCACAATTCTGGTATATTTTGAAAGGGCGGATCTCTGGCTTTAAAACGCTTCTCTCGGATTTTCGATTGGGACCCATATTACCGGAGCAGACAGTACCGGCGCGCACCTACCCGCCACGCCGGGTGCCTTTGGGGCTGACAGGGTTGATCGACCCCTCGTTGGAAAGGTCTCGATCTCTACTTTTCATGGAAACCGGAAATCGGGTCGATCGGATGTAAGGAGGCGGAGCTACGTCTCCCGGAAGAGAGGCAACTTTAAAGCGCAAATGGCTATCAAAATGGGGTGAAATAGGCCCACTTTGGGAGGCCGCAGCTCCTCCAAATCAGGTCCGAGAAGCACAATTCTGGTATATTTTTGAAAGGGCGGATCTCTGGCTTTAAAACGCTTCTCTCGGATTTTCGATTGGGCGACATATTACCGGAGCAGACAGTACCGAGCGCGCACACCTACCCGCCACGCCGGGGGCCTTTGGGGCTACAGGGTTTGATCGACCCCGTCGTTGGGAAAGGTCTCGATCTCTACTTTTCAAGGAAACCGGAATCCAGTCGATCGGATGTAAGGAGGCGGAGCTACGTCTCCGGAATAGTGGCAACTTTAAAGCGCAAATGGCTATCAAATGGGGTGAAATAGGCCCACTTTGGGAGGCCGCAGCTCCTCCAAATCAGGTCCGAGAAGCACAATTCTGGTATGTTTTGAAAAGGCGGATCTCTGGCTTTAAAATGCTCTCTCTCGGATTTTCGATTGGGCCCATATTACCGGAGCAGACAGTACCCGGCGCGCACCTACCCGCCACGCCGGGGGCCTTGGGGCTACAGGGTTGATCGACCCCTCGTTGGAAATGTCTCGATCTCTACTTTTCATGGAAACCGGAATCGGGTCGATCGGATGTAAGGAGGCGGAGCTACGTCTCCCGGAAGAGAGGCAACTTTAAAGCGCAAATGGCTATCAAATGGGGTGAAATAGTGCCCACTTTGGGAGGCAGCAGCTCCTCCAAATCAGGTCCGAGAAGCACAATTCTGGTATATTTTGAAAGGGCGGGATCTCTGGCTTTAAAACGCTTCTCTCGGATTTTCGATTGGGCGCATATTACGGAGCAGACAGTACCGGCGCGCACTCTACCCGCCACGCCGGGGCCTTTGGGGCTACAGGGTTGATCGACCCCTCGTTGGAAAGGTCTCGATCTCTACTTTTGAAGGAAACCGGAATCCAGTCGATCGGATGTAAGGAGGCGGAGCTACGTCTCCCGGAATAGTGGCAACTTTAAAGCGCAAATGGCTATCAAATGGGGTGAAATAGGCCCACTTTGGGAGGCCGCAGCTCCTCCAAATCAGGTCCGAGAAGCACAATTCTGGTATGTTTTGAAAGGGCGGATCTCTGGCTTTAAAATGCTTCTCTCGGATTTTCGATTGGGCAGATAGTACCGGAGCAGACAGTACTGACGTGCACATACCCGCCACGCCGGGGCCTTTGGGGCTACAGGGTTGATCGATCCTCGTTGGAAAGGTCTCAATCTCTACTTTTAGAGGAGACTGGAATCGGGTCGATCGGATGTAAGGAGTCGGAGCTACGTCTCTTAAGGAGTCGGAGCTACGTCTCCCGGAAGAGAGGCAACTTTAAAGCGCAAATGGCTATCAAATGGGGTGAAATAGGCCCACTTTGGGAGGCCGCAGTTCCTACAAATCAAGTCCGAGAAGCACAATTCTGGTATATTTTGAAAGGGCGGATCTCTGGCTTTAAAACGCTTCTCTCGGATTTTCGATTGGGCCCATATTACCGGAGCAGACAGTACCGGCGCGCACCTACCCGCCACGCCGGGGCCTTTGGGGCTACCGGGTTGATCGACCCCTTCGTTGGAAAGGTCTCGATCTCTACTTTTCATGGAAACCAGAATCGGGTCGATCGGATGTAAGGAGGCGGAGCTACGTCTCCCGGAAGAGAGGCAACTTTAAAGCGCAAATGGCTATCAAATGGGGTGAAATAGGCCCACTTTTGGGAGGACGCAGCTCCTCCAAATCAGGTCCGAGAAGCACAATTCTGGTATATTTTGAAAGGGCGGATCTCTGGCTTTAAAAACGCTTCTCTCGGATTTTCGATTGGGCGCATATTACCGGAGCAGACAGTACCCGGCGCGCACCTACCCCGCCACGCCGGGGCCTTTGGGGCTACAGGGTTGATCGACCCCTCGTTGGAAAGGTCTCGATCTCTACTTTTCAAGGAAACCGGAATCCAGTCGATCGGATGTAAGGAGGCGGAGCTACGTCTCCCGGAATAGTGGCAACTTTAAAGCGCAAATGGCTATCAAATGGGGTGAAATAGGCCCACTTTGGGAGGCCGCAGCTCCTCCAAATCAGGTCCGAGAAGCACAATTCTGGTATGTTTTGAAAGGGCGAATCCCTGGCTTTAAAACGATTCTCTCGGATTTTCGATTGGGCACATAGTACCGGAGCAGACAGTACCGGCGCGCACCTACCCGCCACGCTGGGGCCTTTGGGGCTATAGGGCTGCTCGACCACTCGTTGGAAAGCTCTCGATCTCTACTTTTCAAGGAAACCGGAATCCAGTCGATCGGATGTAAGGAGGCGGAGCTACGTCTCCCGGAATAGTGGCAACTTTAAAGCGCGAATGGCTTTCAAATGGGGTGAAATAGGCCCAATTTGGGAGGCCGCAGCTCCTCCAAATCAGGTCCGAGAAGCACAATTCTGGTATGTTTTGAAAGGGCGGATCCCTGGCTTTAAAACGATTCTCTCGGATTTTCGATTGGGCACATAGTACCGGAGCAGACAGTACCGGCGCGCACCTACCCGCCACGCTGGGGCCTTTGGGGCTACAGGGCTGCTCGACCACTCGTTGGAAAGCTCTCGATCTCTACTTTTCAAGGAAACCGGAATCCAGTCGATCGGATGTAAGGAGGCGGAGCTACGTCTCCCGGAATAGTGGCAACTTTAAAGCGCGAATGGCTTTCAAATGGGGTGAAATAGGCCCACTTTGGGAGGCCGCAGCTCCTCCAAATCAGGTCCGAGAAGCACAATTCTGGTATATTTTGAAAGGGCGGATCTCTGGCTTTAAAACGCTTCTCTCGGATTTTCGATTGGGCGCATATTACCGGAGCAGACAGTACCGGCGCGCACCTACCCGCCACGCCGGGGCCTTTGGGGCTACAGGGTTGATCGACCCCTTGTTGGAAAGGTCTCCATCTCTACTTTTCAAGGAAACCGGAATCGGGTCGATCGGATGTAAGGAGGCGGAGCTACGTCTCCCGGAAGAGAGGCAACTTTAAAGCGCAAATGGCTATCAAATGGGGTGAAATAGGCCCACTTTGGAGGCCGCAGCTCCTCCAAATCAGGTCCGAGAAGCACAATTCTGGTATGTTTTGAAAGGGCGGATCTCTGGCTTTAAAATGCTTCTCTCGGATTTTCGATTGGGCAGATAGTACCGGAGCAGACAGTACTGACGCGCACATACCCGCCACGCCGGGGCCTTTGGGGCTACAGGGTTGATCGACCCCTCGTTGGAAAGGTCTCAATCTCTACTTTTAGAGGAGACTGGAATCGGGTCGATCGGATGTAAGGAGTCGGAGCTACGTCTCCCGGAAGAGAGGCAACTTTAAAGCGCAAATGGCTATCAAATGGGGTGAAATAGGCCCACTTTGGGAGGCCGCAGTTCCTACAAATCAGGTCCGAGAAGCACAATTCTGGTATATTTTGAAAGGGCGGATCTCTGGCTTTAAAACGCTTCTCTCGGATTTTCGATTAGGCCCATATTACCGGAGCAGACAGTACTGGCGCGCACCTACCCGCCACGCCGGGGCCTTTGGGGCTACAGGGTTGATCGACCCCCTCGTTGGAAAGGTCTCGATCTCTACTTTTCAAGGAAACCGGAATCAGGTCGATCGGATGTAAGGAGGCGGAGCTACGTCTCCCGGAAGAGAGGCAACTTTTAAAGCGCAAATGGCTATCAAATGGGGTGAAATAGGCCCACTTTGGGAGGCCGCAGCTCCTCCAAATCAGGTCCGAGAAGCACAATTCTGGTATATTTTGAAAGGGCGGATCTCTGGCTTTAAATTGCTTCTTTCGGATTTTCGATTGGGCGCATAGTACCGGAGCAGACAGTAACGGTGCGCACCTACCCCGCCACGCCGGGGCCTTTGGGGCTACAGGGTTGATCGACCCTTCGTTGGAAAGGTCTCGATCTCTACTTTTCAAGGAAACCGGAATCGGGTTGATCGGATGTAAGGAGGCGGAGCTACGTCTCCCGGAAGAGAGGCAACTTTAAAGCGCAAATGGCTATCAAATGGGGTGAAATAGGCCCACTTTGGGAGGCCGCAGCTCCTCTAAATCAGGTCCGAAAGCACAATTCTGGTATATTTTGAAAGGGCGGATCTCTGGCTTTAAAACGCTTCTCTCGGATTTTCGATTGGGCCCATATTACCGGAGCAGACAGTACCGGCGCGCACCTACCCGCCACGCCGGGGCCTTTGGGGCTACAGGGTTGATCGACCCCCTCGTTGGAAAGGTCTCGATCTCTACTTTTCAAGGAAACCGGAATCGGGTCGATCGGATGTAAGGAGGCGGAGCTACGTCTCCCAGAAGAAAGGCAACTTTAAAGCGCAAATGGCTATCAAATGGGGTGAAATAGGCCCACTTTGGGAGGCCGCAGCTCCTCCAAATCAGGTCCGAGAAGCACAATTCTGGTATGTTTTGAAAGGGCGGATCCCTGGCTTTAAAACGATTCTCTCGGATTTTCGATTGGGCACATAGTACCGGAGTAGACAGTACCGGCGCGCACCTACCCGCCACGCTGGGGCCTTTGGGGCTACAGGGCTGCTCGACCACTCGTTGGAAAGCTCTCGATCTCTACTTTTCAAGGAAACCGGAATCCAGTCGATCGGATGTAAGGAGGCGGAGCTACGTCTCCCGGAATAGTGGCAACTTTAAAGCGCGAATGGCTTTCAAATGGGGTGAAATAGGCCCACTTTGGGAGGCCGCAGCTCCTCCAAATCAGGTCCGAGAAGCACAATTCTGGTATATTTTGAAAGGGCGGATCTCTGGCTTTAAAACGCTTCTCTCGGATTTTCGATTGGGCGCATATTACCGGAGCAGACAGTACCGGCGCGCACCTACCCGCCACGCCGGGGCCTTTGGGGCTACAGGGTTGATCGACCCCTTGTTGGAAAGGTCTCCATCTCTACTTTTCAAGGAAACCGGAATCGGGTCGATCGGATGTAAGGAGGCGGAGCTACGTCTCCCGGAAGAGAGGCAACTTTAAAGCGCAAATGGCTATCAAATGGGGTGAAATAGGCCCACTTTGGGAGGCCGCAGCTCCTCCAAATCAGGTCCGAGAAGCACAATTCTGGTATATTTTGAAAGGGCGGATCCCTGGCTTTAAAACGCTTCTCTCGGATTTTCGATTGGGCACATAGTACCGGAGCAGACAGTACCGGCGCGCACCTACCCGCCACGCCGGGGCCTTTGGGGCTACAGGGCTGATCGACCACTCGTTGGAAAGGTCTCGATCTCTACTTTTCAAGGAAACCGGAATCCAGTCGATCGGATGTAAGGAGGCGGAGCTACCTCTCCCGGAATAGAGGCAACTTTAAAGCGCAAATGGCTTTCAAATGGGGTGAAATAGGCCCACTTTGGGAGGCCGCAGCTCCTCCAAATCAGGTCCGAGAAGCACAATTCTGGTATGTTTTGAAAGGGCGGATCTCTGGCTTTAAAATGCTTCTCTCGGATTTTCGATTGGGCAGATAGTACCGGAGCAGACAGTACTGACGCGCACATACCCGCCACGCTGGGGCCTTTGGGGCTACAGGGTTGATCGACCCCTCGTTGGAAAGGTCTCAATCTCTACTTTTCAAGGAGACTGGAATCGGGTCGATCGGATGTAAGGAGTCGGAGCTACGTCTCCCGGAAGAGAGGCAACTTTAAAGCGCAAATGGCTATCAAATGGGGTGAAATAGGCCCATTTTGGGAGGCCGCAGTTCCTACAAATCAGGTCCGAAAAGCACAATTCTGGTATATTTTGAAAGGGCGGATCTCTGGCTTTAAAACGCTTCTCTCGGATTTTCGATTGGGCGCATATTACCGGAGCAGACAGTACCGGCGCGCACCTACCCGCCACGCCGGGGCCTTTGGGGCTACAGGGTTGATCGACCCCTCGTTGGAAAGGTCTCGATCTCTACTTTTCAAGGAAACCGGAATCGGGTCGATCGGATGTAAGGAGGCGGAGCTACGTCTCCTGGAAGAGAGGCAACTTTAAAGCGCAAATGTCTATCAAATGGGGTGAAATAGGCCCACTTTGGGAGGCCGCAGCTCCTCCAAATCAGGTCCGAGAAGCACAATTCTGGTATATTTTGAAATGGCGGATCTCTGGCTTTAAAACGCTTCTCTCGGATTTTCGATTGGGCACATAGTACCGGAGCAGACAGTACCGGCGCGCACCTACCCGCCACGCCGGGGCCTTTGGGGCTACAGGGTTGTTCGACCCCCTCGTTGGAAAGCTCTAGATCTCTACTTTTCAAGGAAACCGGAATCCAGTCGATCGGATGTAAGGAGGTGGAGCTACGTCTCCTGGAATAGAGGCAACTTTAAAGTGCGAATGGCTTTCAAATGGGGTAAAATAGGCCCACTTTGGGAGGCTGCAGCTCCTCCAAATCAGGTCCGAGAAGCACAATTCTGGTATATTTTGAAAGGGCGGATCTCTGGCTTTAAAACGCTTCTTTCGGATTTTTGATTGGGCGCATAGTACCGGAGCAGACAGTACCGGTGCGCACCTACCCGCCACGCCGGGGCCTTTGGGGCTACAGGGTTGCTCGACCCCTCGTTGGAAAGGTCTCGATCTCTACTTTTCAAGGAAACCGGAATCGGTTTGATCGGATGTAAGGAGGCGGAGCTACGTCTCCCGGAAGAGAGGCAACTTTAAAGCGCAAATGGCTATCAAATGGGGTGAAATAGGCCCACTTTGGGAGGCCGCAGCTCCTCCAAATCAGGTCCGAGAAGCACAATTCTGGTATATTTTGAAAGGGCGGATCTCTGGCTTTAAAACGCTTCTCTCGGATTTTCGATTGGGCCCATATTACCGGAGCAGACAGTACCGGCGCGCACCTACCCGCCACGCCGGGGCCTTTGGGGCTACAGGGTTGATCGACCCCTCGTTGGAAAGGACTCGATCTCTACTTTTCAAGGAAACCGGAATCGGGTCGATCGGATGTAAGGAGGCGGAGCTACGTCTCCCGGAAGAGAGGCAACTTTAAAGCGCAAATGGCTATCAAATGGGGTGAAATAGGCCCACTTTGGGAGGCCGCAGCTCCTCCAAATCAGGTCCGAGAAGCACAATTCTGGTATATTTTGAAAGGGCGGATCCCTGGCTTTAAAACGCTTCTCTCGGATATTCGATTGGGCACATAGTACCGGAGCAGACAGTACCGGCGCGCACCTACCCGCCACGCTGGGGCCTTTGGGGCTACAGGGCTGCTCGACCACTCGTTGGAAAGCTCTCGATCTCTACTTTTCAAGGAAACCGGAATCCAGTCGATCGGATGTAAGGAGGCGGAGCTACGTCTCCCGGAATAGAGGCAACTTTAAAGCGCGAATGGCTTTCAAATGGGGTGAAATAGGCCCACTTTGTGAGGCCGCAGCTCCTCCAAATCAGGTCCGAGAAGCACAATTCTGGTATGTTTTGAAAGGGCGGATCTCTGGCTTTAAAATGCTTCTCTCGGATTTTCGATTGGGCAGATAGTACCTGAGCAGACAGTACTGACGCGCACCTACCCGCCAAGCCGGGGCCTTTGGGGCTACAGGGATGTTCGACCCCTCGTTGGAAAGGTCTCAATTTCTAGTTTTCAAGGAAACTGGAATCGGATCGATCGGATGTAAGGAGTCGGAGCTACGTCTCCCAGAAGAGAGGCAACTTTAAAGCGCAAATGGCTATCAAATGGGGTGAAATAGGCCCATTTTGGGAGGCCGCAGTTCCTACAAATCAGGTCCGAGAAGCACAATTCTGGTATATTTTGAAAGGGCGGATCTCTGGCTTTAAAACGCTTCTCTCGGATTTTCGATTGGGCGCATATTACCGGAGCAGACAGTACCGGCGCGCACCTACCCGCCACGCCGGGGCCTTTGGGGCTACAGGGTTGATCGACCCCTCGTTGGAAAGGTCTCGATCTCTACTTTTCAAGGAAACCGGAATCGGGTCGATCGGATGTAAGGAGGCGGAGCTACGTCTCCTGGAAGAGAGGCAACTTTAAAGCGCAAATGTCTATCAAATGGGGTGAAATAGGCCCACTTTGGGAGGCCGCAGCTCCTCCAAATCAGGTCCGAGAAGCACAATTCTGGTATATTTTGAAAGGGCGGATCTCTGGCTTTAAAACGCTTCTCTCGGATTTTCGATTGGGCGCATATTACTGGAGCAGACAGTACCGGCGCGCACCTACCCGCCACGCCGGGGCTTTTGGGGCTACAGGGTTGATCGACCCCTCGTTGGAAAGGTCTCGATCTCTACTTTTCAAGGAAACCGGAATCGGGTCGATCGGATGTAAGGAGGCGGAGCTACGTCTCCCGGAAGAGAGGCAACTTTAAAGCGCAAATGGCTATCAAATGGGGTGAAATAGGCCCACTTTGGGAGGCCGCAGCTCCTCCAAATCAGGTCCGAGAAGCACAATTCTGGTATATTTTGAAAGGGCGGATCTCTGGCTTTAAAACGCTTCACTCGGATTTTCGATTGGGCCCATATTACCGGAGCAGACAGTACCGGCGCGCACCTACCCGCCACGCCGGGGCCTTTGGGGCTACAGGGTTGATCGACCCCTCGTTGAAAAGGTCTCGATCTCTACTTTTCAAGGAAACCGGAATCAGGTCGATCGGATGTAAGGAGGCGGAGCTACGTCTCCCGGAAGAGAGGCAACTTTAAAGCGCAAATGGCTATCAAATGGGGTGAAATAGGCCCACTTTGGAACTGCGGCCTCCCAAAATGGGCCTATTTCACCCCATTTGATAGCCATTTGCGCTTTAAAGTTGCCTCTCTTCTGGGAGACGTAGCTCCGACTCCTTACATCCGATCGATCCGATTCCAGTTTCCTTGAAAACTAGAAATTGAGACCTTTCCAACGAGGGGTTGATCGACCCCTCGTTGAAAAGGTCTCGATCTCTACTTTTCAAGGAAACCGGAATCAGGTCGATCGGATGTAAGGAGGCGGAGCTACGTCTCCCGGAAGAGAGGCAACTTTAAAGCGCAAATGGCTATCAAATGGGGTGAAATAGGCCCACTTTGGGAGGCCGCAGCTCCTCCAAATCAGGTCCGAGAAGCACAATTCTGGTATATTTTGAAAGGGCGGATCTCTGGCTTTAAAACGCTTCTCTCGGATTTTCGATTGGGCGCATATTACCGGATCAGACAGTACCGGCGCGCACCTACCCGCCACGCCGGGGCCTTTGGGGCTACAGGGTTGATTGACCCCTCGTTGGAAAGCTCTAGATTTCTACTTTTCAAGGAAACCGGAATCCAGTCGATCGGATGTAAGGAGGCGGAGCTACGTCTCCCGGAATAGAGGCAACTTTAAAGCGCGAATGGCGATCAAATGGGGTGAAATAGGCCCACTTTGGGAGGTTGCAGCTCCTCCAAATCAGGTCCGAGAAGCACAATTCTGGTATATTTTGAAATGGCGGATCTCTGGCTTTAAAACGCTTCTCTCGGATTTTCGATTGGGCGCATATTACCGGAGCAGACAGTACCGGCGCGCACCTACCCGCCACGCCGGGGCCTTTGGGGCTACAGGGTTGCTCGACCCCTCGTTGGAAAGGTCTCGATCTCTACTTTTCAAGGAAACCGGAATCGGGTCGATCGGATGTAAGGAGGCGGAGCTACGTCTCCCGGAAGAAAGGCAACTTTAAAGCGCAAATGGCTATCAAATGGGGTGAAATAGGCCCACTTTGGGAGGCCGCAGCTCCTCCAAATCAGGTCCGAGAAGCACAATTCTGGTATGTTTTGAAAGGGCGGATCCCTGGCTTTAAAACGATTCTCTCGGATTTCCGATTGGGCAGATAGTACCGGAGCAGACAGTACCGGCGCGCACCTACCCGCCACGCTGGGGCCTTTGGGGCTACAGGGCTGCTCGACCACTCGTTGGAAAGCTCTCGATCTCTACTTTTCAAGGAAACCGGAATCCAGTCGATCGGATGTAAGGAGGCGGAGCTACGTCTCCCGGAATAGTGGCAACTTTAAAGCGCGAATGGCTTTCAAATGGGGTGAAATAGGCCCACTTTGGGAGGCCGCAGCTCCTCCAAATCAGGTCCGAGAAGCACAATTCTGGTATATTTTGAAAGGGCGGATCTCTGGCTTTAAAACACTTCTCTCGGATTTTCGATTGGGCGCATATTACCGGAGCAGACAGTACCGGCGCGCACCTACCCGCCACACCGGGGCCTTTGGGGCTACAGGGTTGATCGACCCCTCGTTGGAAAGGTCTCGATCTCTACTTTTAAAGGAAACCGGAATCCAGTCGATCGGATGTAAGGAGGCGGAGCTACGTCTCCCGGAAGAGAGGCAACTTTAAAGCGCAAATGGCTATCAAATGGGGTGAAATAGGCCCACTTTGGGAGGCCGCAGCTCCTCCAAATCAGGTCCGAAAATCACAATTCTGGTATATTTTGAAAGGGCGGATCTCTGGCTTTAAAACGCTTCACTCGGATTTTCGATTGGGCCCATATTACCAGAGCAGACAGTACCGGCGCGCACCTACCCGCCACGCCGGGGCCTTTGGGGCTACAGGGTTGATCGACCCCTCGTTGGAAAGGTCTCGATCTCTACTTTTCATGGAAACCGGAATCGGGTCGATCGGATGTAAGGAGGCGGAGCTACGTCTCCCGGAAGAAAGGCAACTTTAAAGCGCAAATGGCTATCAAATGGGGTGAAATAGGCCCACTTTGGGAGGCCGCAGCTCCTCCAAATCAGGTCCGAGAAGCACAATTCTGGTATATTTTGAAAGGACGGATCTCTGGCTTTAAAACGCTTCTCTCGGATTTTCGATTGGGCGCATATTACCGGAGCAGACAGTACCGGCGCGCACCTACCCGCCACGCCGGGGCCTTTGGGGCTACATGGTTGATCGACCCCTCGTTGGAAAGGTCTCGATCTCTACTTTTCAAGGAAACCGGAATCAGGTCGATCGGATGTAAGGAGGCGGAGCTACGTCTCCCGGAAGAGAGGCAACTTTAAAGCGCGAATGGCGTTCAAATGGGGTGAAATAGGCCCACTTTGGGAGGTCGCAGCTCCTCCAAATCAGGTCCGAGAAGCACAATTCTGGTATATTTTGAAATGGCGGATCTCTGGCTTTAAAACGGTTCTCTCGGATTTTCGATTGGGCACATAGTACCGGAGCAGACAGTACCGGCGCGCACCTACCCGCCACGCCGGGGCCTTTGGGGCTACAGGGTTGTTCGACCCCTCGTTGGAAAGCTCTAGATCTCTACTTTTCAAGGAAACCGGAATCCAGTCGATCGGATGTAAGGAGGTGGAGCTACGTCTCCTGGAATAGAGGCAACTTTAAAGTGCGAATGGCTTTCAAATGGGGTAAAATAGGCCCACTTTGGGAGGCCGCAGCTCCTCCAAATCAGGTCCGAGAAGCACAATTCTGGTATATTTTGAAAGGGCGGATCTCTGGCTTTAAAACGCTTCTTTCGGATTTTTGATTGGGCGCATAGTACCGGAGCAGACAGTACCGGTGCGCACCTACCCGCCACGCCGGGGCCTTTGGGGCTACAGGGTTGCTCGACCCCTCGTTGGAAAGGTCTCGATCTCTACTTTTCAAGGAAACCGGAATCGGGTTGATCGGATGTAAGGAGGCGGAGCTACGTCTCCCGGAAGAGAGGCAACTTTAAAGCGCAAATGGCTATCAAATGGGGTGAAATAGGCCCACTTTGGGAGGCCGCAGCTCCTCCAAATCAGGTCCGAGAAGCACAATTCTGGTATGTTTTGAAAGGGCGAATCCCTGGCTTTAAAACGCTTCTCTCGGATATTCGATTGGGCACATAGTACCGGAGCAGACAGTACCGGCGCGCACCTACCCGCCACGCTGGGGCCTTTGGGGCTACAGGGCTGCTCGACCACTCGTTGGAAAGCTCTCGATCTCTACTTTTCAAGGAAACCGGAATCCAGTCGATCGGATGTAAGGAGGCGGAGCTACGTCTCCCGGAATAGAGGCAACTTTAAAGCGCAAATGGCTTTCAAATGGGGTGAAATAGGCCCACTTTGTGAGGCCGCAGCTCCTCCAAATCAGGTCCGAGAAGCACAATTCTGGTATGTTTTGAAAGGGCGGATCTTTGGCTTTAAAATGCTTCTCTCGGATTTTCGATTGTGCAGATAGTACCTGAGCAGACAGTACTGACGCGCACCTACCCGCCAAGCCGGGGCCTTTGGGGCTACAGGGATGATCGACCTCTCGTTGGAAAGGTCTCAATCTCTAGTTTTCAAGGAAACTGGAATCGGGTCGATCGGATGTAAGGAGTCGGAGCTACGTCTCCCAGAAGAGAGGCAACTTTAAAGCGCAAATGGCTATCAAATGGGGTGAAATAGGCCCACTTTGGGAGGCCGCAGTTCCTACAAATCAGGTCCGAGAAGCACAATTCTGGTATATTTTGAAAGGGCGGATCTCTGGCTTTAAAACGCTTCTCTCGGATTTTCGATTGGGCGCATATTACCGGAGCAGACAGTACCGGCGCGCACCTACCCGCCACGCCGGGGCCTTTGGGGCTACAGGGTTGATCGACCCCTCGTTGGAAAGGTCTCGATCTCTACTTTTCAAGGAACCCGGAATCGGGTCGATCGGATGTAAGGAGGCGGAGCTACGTCTCCTGGAAGAGAGGCAACTTTAAAGCGCAAATGTCTATCAAATGGGGTGAAATAGGCCCACTTTGGGAGGCCGCAGCTCCTCCAAATCAGGTCCGAGAAGCACAATTCTGGTATATTTTGAAAGGGCGGATCTCTGGCTTTAAAACGCTTCACTCGGATTTTCGATTGGGCCCATATTACCGGAGCAGACAGTACCGGCGCGCACCTACCCGCCACGCCGGGGCCTTTGGGGCTACAGGGTTGATCGACCCCTCGTTGAAAAGGTCTCGATCTCTACTTTTCAAGGAAACCGGAATCAGGTCGATCGGATGTAAGGAGGCGGAGCTACGTCTCCCGGAAGAGAGGCAACTTTAAAGCACGAATGGCGTTCAAATGGGGTGAAATAGGCCCACTTTGGGAGGTCGCAGCTCCTCCAAATCAGGTCCGAGAAGCACAATTCTGGTATATTTTGAAAGGGCGGATCCCTGGCTTTAAAACGCTTCTCTCGGATTTTCGATTGGGCACATAGTACCGGAGCAGACAGTACCGGTGCGCACCTACCCGCCACGCCGGGGCCTTTGGGGCTACAGGGCTGATCGACCACTCGTTGGAAAGGTCTCGATCTCTACTTTTCAAGGAAACCGGAATCCAGTCGATCGGATGTAAGGAGGCGGAGCTACCTCTCCCGGAATAGAGGCAACTTTAAAGCGCAAATGGCTTTCAAATGGGGTGAAATAGGCCCACTTTGGGAGGCCGCAGCTCCTCCAAATCAGGTCCGAGAAGCACAATTCTAGTATGTTTTGAAAGGGCGGATCTCTGGCTTTAAAATGCTTCTCTCGGATTTTCGATTGGGCAGATAGTACCGGAGCAGACAGTACTGACGCGCACATACCCGCCACGCCGGGGCCTTTGGGGCTACAGGGTTGATCGATCCCTCGTTGGAAAGGTCTCAATCTCTACTTTTAGAGGAGACTGGAATCGGGTCGATCGGATGTAAGGAGTCGGAGCTACGTCTCCCGGAAGAGAGGCAACTTTAAAGCGCAAATGGCTATCAAATGGGGTGAAATAGGCCCACTTTGGGAGGCCGCAGTTCCTACAAATCAGGTCCGAGAAGCACAATTCTGGTATATTTTGAAAGGGCGGATCTCTGGCTTTAAAACGCTTCTCTCGGATTTTCGATTGGGCCCATATTACCGGAGCAGACAGTACCGGCGCGCACCTACCCGCCACGCCGGGGCCTTTGGGGCTACAGGGATGATCGACCCCTCGTTGGAAAGGTCTCGATCTCTACTTTTCATGGAAACCGGAATCGGGTCGATCGGATGTAAGGAGGCGGAGCTACGTCTCCCGGAAGAGAGGCAACTTTAAAGCGCAAATGGCTATCAAATGGGGTGAAATAGGCCCACTTTGGGAGGCCGCAGCTCCTCCAAATCAGGTCCGAGAAGCACAATTCTGGTATATTTTGAAAGGGCGGATCTCTGGCTTTAAATTGCTTCTTTCGGATTTTCGATTGGGCGCATAGTACCGGAGCAGACAGTAACGGTGCGCACCTACCCGCCACGCCGGGGCCTTTGGGGCTACAGGGTTGATCGACCCTTCGTTGGAAAGGTCTCGATCTCTACTTTTCAAGGAAACCGGAATCGGGTTGATCGGATGTAAGGAGGCGGAGCTACGTCTCCCGGAAGAGAGGCAACTTTAAAGCGCAAATGGCTATCAAATGGGGTGAAATAGGCCCACTTTGGGAGGCCGCAGCTCCTCCAAATCAGGTCCGAGAAGCACAATTCTGGTATATTTTGAAAGGGCGGATCTCTGGCTTTAAAACGCTTCTCTCGGATTTTCGATTGGGCCCATATTACCGGAGCAGACAGTACCGGCGCGCACCTACCCGCCACGCCGGGGCCTTTGGGGCTACAGGGTTCATCGACCTCTCGTTGGAAAGGTCTCGATCTCTACTTTTCAAGGAAACCGGAATCGGGTCGATCGGATGTAAGGAGGCGGAGCTACGTCTCCCGGAAGAAAGGCAACTTTAAAGCGCAAATGGCTATCAAACGGGGTGAAATAGGCCCACTTTGGGAGGCCGCAGCTCCTCCAAATCAGGTCCGAGAAGCACAATTCTGGTATGTTTTGAAAGGGCGGATCCCTGGCTTTAAAACGATTCTCTCGGATTTTCGATTGGGCACATAGTACCGGAGCAGACAGTACCGGCGCGCACCTACCCGCCACGCTGGGGCCTTTGGGGCTACAGGGCTGCTCGACCACTCGTTGGAAAGCTCTCGATCTCTACTTTTCAAGGAAACCGGAATCCAGTCGATCGGATGTAAGGAGGCGGAGCTACGTCTCCCGGAATAGTGGCAACTTTAAAGCGCGAATGGCTTTCAAATGGGGTGAAATAGGCCCAATTTGGGAGGCCGCAGCTCCTCCAAATCAGGTCCGAGAAGCACAATTCTGGTATGTTTTGAAAGGGCGGATCCCTGGCTTTAAAACAATTCTCTCGGATTTTCGATTGGGCACATAGTACCGGAGCAGACAGTACCGGCGCGCACCTACCCGCCACGCTGGGGCCTTTGGGGCTACAGGGCTGCTCGACCACTCGTTGGAAAGCTCTCGATCTCTACTTTTCAAGGAAACCGGAATCCAGTCGATCGGATGTAAGGAGGCGGAGCTACGTCTCCCGGAATAGTGGCAACTTTAAAGCGCGAATGGCTTTCAAATGGGGTGAAATAGGCCCACTTTGGGAGGCCGCAGCTCCTCCAAATCAGGTCCGAGAAGCACAATTCTGGTATATTTTGAAAGGGCGGATCTCTGGCTTTAAAACGCTTCTCTCGGATTTTCGATTGGGCCCATATTACCGGAGCAGACAGTACCGGCGCGCACCTACCCGCCACGCCGGGGCCTTTGGGGCTACAGGGATGATCGACCCCTCGTTGGAAAGGTCTCGATCTCTACTTTTCATGGAAACCGGAATCGGGTCGATCGGATGTAAGGAGGCGGAGCTACGTCTCCCGGAAGAGAGGCAACTTTAAAACGCAAATGGCTATCAAATGGGGTGAAATAGGCCCACTTTGGGAGGCCGAATTTCCTCCAAATCAGGTCCGAGAAGCACAATTCTGGTATATTTTGAAAGGGCGGATCTCTGGCTTTAAAACGCTTCTCTCGGATTTTCGATTGGGCGCATATTACCGGAGCAGACAGTACCGGCGCGCACCTACCTGCCACGCCGGGGCCTTTGGGGCTACAGGGTTGATCGACCACTCGTTGGAAAGGTCTCGATCTCTACTTTTCAAGGAAACCGGAATCGGGTCGATCGGATGTAAGGAGGCGGAGCTACCTCTCCCGGAAGAGAGGCAACTTTAAAGCGCAAATGGCTATCAAATGGGGTGAAATAGGCCCACTTTGGGAGGCCGCAGTTCCTACAAATCAGGTCCGAGAAGCACAATTCTGATATATTTTGAAAGGGCGGATCTCTGGCTTTAAAACGCTTCTCTCGGATTTTCGATTGGGCGCATATTACCGGAGCAGACAGTACCGGCGCGCACCTACCCGCCACGCCGGGGCCTTTGGGGCTACAGGGTTGATCGACCCCTCGTTGGAAAGGTCTCGATCTCTACTTTTCAAGGAAACCGGAATCGGGTTGATCGGATGTAAGGAGGCGGAGCTACGTCTCCCGGAAGAGAGGCAACTTTAAAGCGCAAATGGCTATCAAATGGGGTGAAATAGGCCCACTTTGGGAGGCCGCAGCTCCTCCAAATCAGGTCCGAGAAGCACAATTCTGGTATATTTTGAAAGGGCGGATCTCTGGCTTTAAAACGCTTCTCTCGGATTTTCGATTGGGCCCATATTACCGGAGCAGACAGTACCGGCGCGCACCTACCCGCCACGCCGGGGCCTTTGGGGCTACAGGGTTCATCGACCTCTCGTTGGAAAGGTCTCGATCTCTACTTTTCAAGGAAACCGGAATCGGGTCGATCGGATGTAAGGAGGCGGAGCTACGTCTCCCGGAAGAAAGGCAACTTTAAAGCGCAAATGGCTATCAAACGGGGTGAAATAGGCCCACTTTGGGAGGCCGCAGCTCCTCCAAATCAGGTCCGAGAAGCACAATTCTGGTATGTTTTGAAAGGGCGGATCCCTGGCTTTAAAACGATTCTCTCGGATTTTCGATTGGGCACATAGTACCGGAGCAGACAGTACCGGCGCGCACCTACCCGCCACGCTGGGGCCTTTGGGGCTACAGGGCTGCTCGACCACTCGTTGGAAAGCTCTCGATCTCTACTTTTCAAGGAAACCGGAATCCAGTCGATCGGATGTAAGGAGGCGGAGCTACGTCTCCCGGAATAGTGGCAACTTTAAAGCGCGAATGGCTTTCAAATGGGGTGAAATAGGCCCAATTTGGGAGGCCGCAGCTCCTCCAAATCAGGTCCGAGAAGCACAATTCTGGTGTGTTTTGAAAGGGCGGATCCCTGGCTTTAAAACGATTCTCTCGGATTTTCGATTGGGCACATAGTACCGGAGCAGACAGTACCGGCGCGCACCTACCCGCCACGCTGGGGCCTTTGGGGCTACAGGGCTGCTCGACCACTCGTTGGAAAGCACTCGATCTCTACTTTTCAAGGAAACCGGAATCCAGTCGATCGGATGTAAGGAGGCGGAGCTACGTCTCCCGGAATAGTGGCAACTTTAAAGCGCGAATGGCTTTCAAATGGGGTGAAATAGGCCCACTTTGGGAGGCCGCAGCTCCTCCAAATCAGGTCCGAGAAGCACAATTCTGGTATATTTTGAAAGGGCGGATCTCTGGCTTTAAAACGCTTCTCTCGGATTTTCGATTGGGCGCATATTACCGGAGCAGACAGTACCGGCGCGCACCTACCCGCCACGCCGGGGCCTTTGGGGCTACAGGGTTGATCGACCCCTTGTTGGAAAGGTCTCCATCTCTACTTTTCAAGGAAACCGGAATCGGGTCGATCGGATGTAAGGAGGCGGAGCTACGTCTCCCGGAAGAGAGGCAACTTTAAAGCGCAAATGGCTATCAAATGGGGTGAAATAGGCCCACTTTGGGAGGCCGCAGCTCCTCCAAATCAGGTCCGAGAAGCACAATTCTGGTATGTTTTGAAAGGGCGGATCTCTGGCTTTAAAATGCTTCTCTCGGATTTTCGATTGGGCAGATAGTACCGGAGCAGACAGTACTGACGCGCACATACCCGCCACGCCGGGGCCTTTGGGGCTACAGGGTTGATCGACCCCTCGTTGGAAAGGTCTCAATCTCTACTTTTAGAGGAGACTGGAATCGGGTCGATCGGATGTAAGGAGTCGGAGCTACGTCTCCCGGAAGAGAGGCAACTTTAAAGCGCAAATGGCTATCAAATGGGGTGAAATAGGCCCACTTTGGGAGGCCGCAGTTCCTACAAATCAGGTCCGAGAAGCACAATTCTGGTATATTTTGAAAGGGCGGATCTCTGGCTTTAAAACGCTTCTCTCGGATTTTCGATTGGGCCCATATTACCGGAGCAGACATTACTGGCGCGCACCTACCCGCCACGCCGGGGCCTTTGGGGCTACAGGGTTGATCGACCCCTCGTTGGAAAGGTCTCGATCTCTACTTTTCATGGAAACCGGAATCGGGTCGATCGGATGTAAGGAGGCGGAGCTACGTCTCCCGGAAGAGAGGCAACTTTAAAGCGCAAATGGCTATCAAATGGGGTGAAATAGGCCCACTTTGGGAGGCCGCAGCTCCTCTAAATCAGGTCCAAAAGCACAATTCTGGTATATTTTGAAAGGGCGGATCTCTGTCTTTAAAACGCTTCTCTCGGATTTTCGATTGGGCCCATATTACCGGAGCAGACAGTACCGGCGCGCACCTACCCGCCACGCCGGGGTCTTTGGGGCTACAGGGTTCATCGACCCCTCGTTGGAAAGGTCTCGATCTCTACTTTTCAAGGAAACCGGAATCGGGTCGATCGGATGTAAGGAGGCGGAGCTACGTCTCCCGGAAGAAAGGCAACTTTAAAGCGCAAATGGCTATCAAATGGGGTGAAATAGGCCCACTTTGGGAGGCCGCAGCTCCTCCAAATCAGGTCCGAGAAGCACAATTCTGGTATGTTTTGAAAGGGCGGATCCCTGGCTTTAAAACGATTCTCTCGGATTTTCGATTGGGCACATAGTACCGGAGCAGACAGTACCGGCGCGCACCTACCCGCCACGCTGGGGCCTTTGGGGCTACAGGGCTGCTCGACCACTCGTTGGAAAGCTCTCGATCTCTACTTTTCAAGGAAACCGGAATCCAGTCGATCGGATGTAAGGAGGCGGAGCTACGTCTCCCGGAATATTGGCAACTTTAAAGCGCGAACGGCTTTCAAATGGGGTGAAATAGGCCCACTTTGGGAGGCCGCAGCTCCTCCAAATCAGGTCCGAGAAGCACAATTCTGGTATATTTTGAAAGGGCGGATCTCTGGCTTTAAAACGCTTCTCTCGGATTTTCGATTGGGCGCATATTACCGGAGCAGACAGTACCGGCGCGCACCTACCCGCCACGCCGGGGCCTTTGGGGCTACAGGGTTGATCGACCCCTTGTTGGAAAGGTCTCCATCTCTACTTTTCAAGGAAACCGGAATCGGGTCGATCGGATGTAAGGAGGTGGAGCTACGTCTCCCGGAAGAGAGGCAACTTTAAAGCGCAAATGGCTATCAAATGGGGTGAAATAGGCCCACTTTGGGAGGCCGCAGCTCCTCCAAATCAGGTCCGAGAAGCACAATTCTGGTATGTTTTGAAAGGGCGGATCCCTGGCTTTAAAACGATTCTCTCGGATTTTCGATTGGGCACATAGTACCGGAGCAGACAGTACCGGCGCGCACCTACCCGCCACGCTGGGGCCTTTGGGGCTACAGGGCTGCTCGACCACTCGTTGGAAAGCTCTCGATCTCTACTTTTCAAGGAAACCGGAATCCAGTCGATCGGATGTAAGGAGGCGGAGCTACGTCTCCCGGAATAGTGGCAACTTTAAAGCGCGAATGGCTTTCAAATGGGGTGAAATAGGCCCAATTTGGGAGGCCGCAGCTCCTCCAAATCAGGTCCGAGAAGCACAATTCTGGTGTGTTTTGAAAGGGCGGATCCCTGGCTTTAAAACGATTCTCTCGGATTTTCGATTGGGCACATAGTACCGGAGCAGACAGTACCGGCGCGCACCTACCCGCCACGCTGGGGCCTTTGGGGCTACAGGGCTGCTCGACCACTCGTTGGAAAGCTCTCGATCTCTACTTTTCAAGGAAACCGGAATCCAGTCGATCGGATGTAAGGAGGCGGAGCTACGTCTCCCGGAATAGTGGCAACTTTAAAGCGCGAATGGCTTTCAAATGGGGTGAAATAGGCCCACTTTGGGAGGCCGCAGCTCCTCCAAATCAGGTCCGAGAAGCACAATTCTGGTATATTTTGAAAGGGCGGATCTCTGGCTTTAAAACGCTTCTCTCGGATTTTCGATTGGGCGCATATTACCGGAGCAGACAGTACCGGCGCGCACCTACCCGCCACGCCGGGGCCTTTGGGGCTACAGGGTTGATCGACCCCTTGTTGGAAAGGTCTCCATCTCTACTTTTCAAGGAAACCGGAATCGGGTCGATCGGATGTAAGGAGGCGGAGCTACGTCTCCCGGAAGAGAGGCAACTTTAAAGCGCAAATGGCTATCAAATGGGGTGAAATAGGCCCACTTTGGGAGGCCGCAGCTCCTCCAAATCAGGTCCGAGAAGCACAATTCTGGTATGTTTTGAAAGGGCGGATCTCTGGCTTTAAAATGCTTCTCTCGGATTTTCGATTGGGCAGATAGTACCGGAGCAGACAGTACTGACGCGCACATACCCGCCACGCCGGGGCCTTTGGGGCTACAGGGTTGATCGACCCCTCGTTGGAAAGGTCTCAATCTCTACTTTTAGAGGAGACTGGAATCGGGTCGATCGGATGTAAGGAGTCGGAGCTACGTCTCCCGGAAGAGAGGCAACTTTAAAGCGCAAATGGCTATCAAATGGGGTGAAATAGGCCCACTTTGGGAGGCCGCAGTTCCTACAAATCAGGTCCGAGAAGCACAATTCTGGTATATTTTGAAAGGGCGGATCTCTGGCTTTAAAACGCTTCTCTCGGATTTTCGATTGGGCCCATATTACCGGAGCAGACATTACTGGCGCGCACCTACCCGCCACGCCGGGGCCTTTGGGGCTACAGGGTTGATCGACCCCTCGTTGGAAAGGTCTCGATCTCTACTTTTCATGGAAACCGGAATCGGGTCGATCGGATGTAAGGAGGCGGAGCTACGTCTCCCGGAAGAGAGGCAACTTTAAAGCGCAAATGGCTATCAAATGGGGTGAAATAGGCCCACTTTGGGAGGCCGCAGCTCCTCTAAATCAGGTCCGAAAGCACAATTCTGGTATATTTTGAAAGGGCGGATCTCTGTCTTTAAAACGCTTCTCTCGGATTTTCGATTGGGCCCATATTACCGGAGCAGACAGTACCGGCGCGCACCTACCCGCCACGCCGGGGTCTTTGGGGCTACAGGGTTCATCGACCCCTCGTTGGAAAGGTCTCGATCTCTACTTTTCAAGGAAACCGGAATCGGGTCGATCGGATGTAAGGAGGCGGAGCTACGTCTCCCGGAAGAAAGGCAACTTTAAAGCGCAAATGGCTATCAAATGGGGTGAAATAGGCCCACTTTGGGAGGCCGCAGCTCCTCCAAATCAGGTCCGAGAAGCACAATTCTGGTATGTTTTGAAAGGGCGGATCCCTGGCTTTAAAACGATTCTCTCGGATTTTCGATTGGGCACATAGTACCGGAGCAGACAGTACCGGCGCGCACCTACCCGCCACGCTGGGGCCTTTGGGGCTACAGGGCTGCTCGACCACTCGTTGGAAAGCTCTCGATCTCTACTTTTCAAGGAAACCGGAATCCAGTCGATCGGATGTAAGGAGGCGGAGCTACGTCTCCCGGAATATTGGCAACTTTAAAGCGCGAACGGCTTTCAAATGGGGTGAAATAGGCCCACTTTGGGAGGCCGCAGCTCCTCCAAATCAGGTCCGAGAAGCACAATTCTGGTATATTTTGAAAGGGCGGATCTCTGGCTTTAAAACGCTTCTCTCGGATTTTCGATTGGGCGCATATTACCGGAGCAGACAGTACCGGCGCGCACCTACCCGCCACGCCGGGGCCTTTGGGGCTACAGGGTTGATCGACCCCTTGTTGGAAAGGTCTCCATCTCTACTTTTCAAGGAAACCGGAATCGGGTCGATCGGATGTAAGGAGGTGGAGCTACGTCTCCCGGAAGAGAGGCAACTTTAAAGCGCAAATGGCTATCAAATGGGGTGAAATAGGCCCACTTTGGGAGGCCGCAGCTCCTCCAAATCAGGTCCGAGAAGCACAATTCTGGTATATTTTGAAAGGGCGGATCTCTGGCTTTAAAACGCTTCTCTCGGATTTTCGATTGGGCCCATATTACCGGAGCAGACAGTACCAGGGCGCACCTACCCGCCACGCCGGGGCCTTTGGGGCTACAGGGTTGATCGACCGCTCGTTGGAAAGGTCTCGATCTCTACTTTTCAAGGAAACCAGAATCGGGTCGATCGGATGTAAGGAGGCGGAGCTACGTCTCCCGGAAGAAAGGCAACTTTAAAGCGCAAATGGCTATCAAATGGGGTGAAATAGGCCCACTTTGGGAGGCCGCAGCTCCTCCAAATCAGGTCCGAGAAGCACAATTCTGGTATGTTTTGAAAGGGCGGATCCCTGGCTTTAAAACGATTCTCTCGGATTTTCGATTGGGCACATAGTACCGGAGCAGACAGTACCGGCGCGCACCTACCCGCCACGCTGGGGCCTTTGGGGCTACAGGGCTGCTCGACCACTCGTTGGAAAGCTCTCGATCTCTACTTTTCAAGGAAACTGGAATCCGGTCGATCGGATGTAAGGAGGCGGAGCTACGTCTCCCGGAAGAGAGGCAACTTTAAAGCGCAAATGGCTATCAAATGGGGTGAAATAGGCCCACTTTGGGAGGCCGCAGCTCCTCCAAATCAGGTCCGAGAAGCACAATTCTGGTATATTTTGAAAGGGCGGATCTCTGGCTTTAAAACGCTTCTCTCGGATTTTAGATTGGGCGCATATTACCGGAGCAGACAGTACCGGCGCGCACCTACCCGCCACGCCGGGCCTTTGGGGCTACAGGGTTGATCGACCCCTCGTTGGAAAGGTCTCGATCTCTAGTTTTCAAGGAAACCGGAATCAGGTCGATCGGATGTAAGGAGGCGGAGCTACGTCTCCCGGAAGAGAGGCAACTTTAAAGCGCAAATGGCTATCAAATGGGGTGAAATAGGCCCACTTTGGGAGGCCGCAGCTCCTCCAAATCAGGTCCGAGAAGCACAATTCTGGTATATTTTGAAAGGGCGGATCTCTGGCTTTAAAACGCTTCTCTCGGATTTTCGATTGGGCGCATATTACCGGATCAGACAGTACCGGCGCGCACCTACCCGCCACGCCGGGGCCTTTGGGGCTACAGGGTTGATTGACCCCTCGTTGGAAAGCTCTAGATTTCTACTTTTCAAGGAAACCGGAATCCAGTCGATCGGATGTAAGGAGGCGGAGCTACGTCTCCCGGAATAGAGGCAACTTTAAAGCGCGAATGGCGATCAAATGGGGTGAAATAGGCCCACTTTGGGAGGCCGCAGCTCCTCCAAATCAGGTCCGAGAAGCACAATTCTGGTATATTTTGAAATGGCGGATCTCTGGCTTTAAAACGCTTCTCTCGGATTTTCGATTGGGCACATAGTACCGGAGCAGACAGTACCGGCGCGCACCTACCCGCCACGCCGGGGCCTTTGGGGCTACAGGGTTGTTCGACCCCTCGTTGGAAAGCTCTAGATCTCTACTTTTCAAGGAAACCGGAATCCAGTCGATCGGATGTAAGGAGGTGGAGCTACGTCTCCTGGAATAGAGGCAACTTTAAAGTGCGAATGGCTTTCAAATGGGGTAAAATAGGCCCACTTTGGGAGGCTGCAGCTCCTCCAAATCAGGTCCGAGAAGCACAATTCTGGTATATTTTGAAAGGGCGGATCTCTGGCTTTAAAACGCTTCTTTCGGATTTTTGATTGGGCGCATAGTACCGGAGCAGACAGTACCGGTGCGCACCTACCCGCCACGCCGGGGCCTTTGGGGCTACAGGGTTGCTCGACCCCTCGTTGGAAAGGTCTCGATCTCTACTTTTCAAGGAAACCGGAATCGGGTTGATCGGATGTAAGGAGGCGGAGCTACGTCTCCCGGAATAGAGGCAACTTTAAAGCGCAAATGGCTATCAAATGGGGTGAAATAGGCCCACTTTGGGAGGCCGCAGCTCCTCCAAATCAGGTCCGAGAAGCACAATTCTGGTATATTTTGAAAGGGCGGATCTCTGGCTTTAAAACGCTTCTCTCGGATTTTCGATTGGGCCCATATTACCGGAGCAGACAGTACCGGCGCGCACCTACCCGCCACGCCGGGGCCTTTGGGGCTACAGGGTTGATCGACCCCTCGTTGGAAAGGACTCGATCTCTACTTTTCAAGGAAACCGGAATCGGGTCGATCGGATGTAAGGAGGCGGAGCTACGTCTCCCGGAAGAGAGGCAACTTTAAAGCGCAAATGGCTATCAAATGGGGTGAAATAGGCCCACTTTGGGAGGCCGCAGCTCCTCCAAATCAGGTCCGAGAAGCACAATTCTGGTATATTTTGAAAGGGCGGATCCCTGGCTTTAAAACGCTTCTCTCGGATATTCGATTGGGCACATAGTACCGGAGCAGACAGTACCGGCGCGCACCTACCCGCCACGCTGGGGCCTTTGGGGCTACAGGGCTGCTCGACCACTCGTTGGAAAGCTCTCGATCTCTACTTTTCAAGGAAACCGGAATCCAGTCGATCGGATGTAAGGAGGCGGAGCTACGTCTCCCGGAATAGAGGCAACTTTAAAGCGCGAATGGCTTTCAAATGGGGTGAAATAGGCCCACTTTGTGAGGCCGCAGCTCCTCCAAATCAGGTCCGAGAAGCACAATTCTGGTATGTTTTGAAAGGGCGGATCTCTGGCTTTAAAATGCTTCTCTCGGATTTTCGATTGGGCAGATAGTACCTGAGCAGACAGTACTGACGCGCACCTACCCGCCAAGCCGGGGCCTTTGGGGCTACAGGGATGTTCGACCCCTCGTTGGAAAGGTCTCAATTTCTAGTTTTCAAGGAAACTGGAATCGGATCGATCGGATGTAAGGAGTCGGAGCTACGTCTCCCAGAAGAGAGGCAACTTTAAAGCGCAAATGTCTATCAAATGGGGTGAAATAGGCCCATTTTGGGAGGCCGCAGTTCCTACAAATCAGGTCCGAGAAGCACAATTCTGGTATATTTTGAAAGGGCGGATCTCTGGCTTTAAAACGCTTCTCTCGGATTTTCGATTGGGCGCATATTACCGGAGCAGACAGTACCGGCGCGCACCTACCCGCCACGCCGGGGCCTTTGGGGCTACAGGGTTGATCGACCCCTCGTTGGAAAGGTCTCGATCTCTACTTTTCAAGGAAACCGGAATCGGGTCGATCGGATGTAAGGAGGCGGAGCTACGTCTCCTGGAAGAGAGGCAACTTTAAAGCGCAAATGTCTATCAAATGGGGTGAAATAGGCCCACTTTGGGAGGCCGCAGCTCCTCCAAATCAGGTCCGAGAAGCACAATTCTGGTATATTTTGAAAGGGCGGATCTCTGGCTTTAAAACGCTTCTCTCGGATTTTCGATTGGGCGCATATTACTGGAGCAGACAGTACCGGCGCGCACCTACCCGCCACGCCGGGGCTTTTGGGGCTACAGGGTTGATCGACCCCTCGTTGGAAAGGTCTCGATCTCTACTTTTCAAGGAAACCGGAATCGGGTCGATCGGATGTAAGGAGGCGGAGCTACGTCTCCCGGAAGAGAGGCAACTTTAAAGCGCAAATGGCTATCAAATGGGGTGAAATAGGCCCACTTTGGGAGGCCGCAGCTCCTCCAAATCAGGTCCGAGAAGCACAATTCTGGTATATTTTGAAAGGGCGGATCTCTGGCTTTAAAACGCTTCACTCGGATTTTCGATTGGGCCCATATTACCGGAGCAGACAGTACCGGCGCGCACCTACCCGCCACGCCGGGGCCTTTGGGGCTACAGGGTTGATCGACCCCTCGTTGAAAAGGTCTCGATCTCTACTTTTCAAGGAAACCGGAATCAGGTCGATCGGATGTAAGGAGGCGGAGCTACGTCTCCCGGAAGAGAGGCAACTTTAAAGCGCAAATGGCTATCAAATGGGGTGAAATAGGCCCACTTTGGGAGGCCGCAGCTCCTCCAAATCAGGTCCGAGAAGCACAATTCTGGTATATTTTGAAAGGGCGGATCTCTGGCTTTAAAACGCTTCTCTCGGATTTTCGATTGGGCGCATATTACCGGATCAGACAGTACCGGCGCGCACCTACCCGCCACGCCGGGGCCTTTGGGGCTACAGGGTTGATTGACCCCTCGTTGGAAAGCTCTAGATTTCTACTTTTCAAGGAAACCGGAATCCAGTCGATCGGATGTAAGGAGGCGGAGCTACGTCTCCCGGAATAGAGGCAACTTTAAAGCGCGAATGGCGATCAAATGGGGTGAAATAGGCCCACTTTGGGAGGTTGCAGCTCCTCTAAATCAGGTCCGAGAAGCACAATTCTGGTATATTTTGAAATGGCGGATCTCTGGCTTTAAAACGCTTCTCTCGGATTTTCGATTGGGCGCATATTACCGGAGCAGACAGTACCGGCGCGCACCTACCCGCCACGCCGGGGCCTTTGGGGCTACAGGGTTGCTCGACCCCTCGTTGGAAAGGTCTCGATCTCTACTTTTCAAGGAAACCGGAATCGGGTTGATCGGATGTAAGGAGGCGGAGCTACGTCTCCCGGAAGAGAGGCAACTTTAAAGCGCAAATGGCTATCAAATGGGGTGAAATAGGCCCATTTTGGGAGGCCGCAGCTCCTCCAAATCAGGTCCGAGAAGCACAATTCTGGTATATTTTGAAAGGGCGGATCTCTGGCTTTAAAACGCTTCTCTCGGATTTTCGATTGGGCCCATATTACCGGAGCAGACAGTACCGGCGCGCACCTACCCGCCACGTCGGGGCCTTTGGGGCTACAGGGTTGATCGACCCCTCGTTGGAAAGGACTCGATCTCTACTTTTCAAGGAAACCGGAATCGGGTCGATCGGATGTAAGGAGGCGGAGCTACGTCTCCCGGAAGAGAGGCAACTTTAAAGCGCAAATGGCTATCAAATGGGGTGAAATAGGCCCACTTTGGGAGGCCGCAGCTCCTCCAAATCAGGTCCGAGAAGCACAATTCTGGTATATTTTGAAAGGGCGGATCCCTGGCTTTAAAACGCTTCTCTCGGATATTCGATTGGGCACATAGTACCGGAGCAGACAGTACCGGCGCGCACCTACCCGCCACGCTGGGGCCTTTGGGGCTACAGGGCTGCTCGACCACTCGTTGGAAAGCTCTCGATCTCTACTTTTCAAGGAAACCGGAATCCAGTCGATCGGATGTAAGGAGGCGGAGCTACGTCTCCCGGAATAGAGGCAACTTTAAAGCGCGAATGGCTTTCAAATGGGGTGAAATAGGCCCACTTTGTGAGGCCGCAGCTCCTCCAAATCAGGTCCGAGAAGCACAATTCTGGTATGTTTTGAAAGGGCGGATCTTTGGCTTTAAAATGCTTCTCTCGGATTTTCGATTGTGCAGATAGTACCTGAGCAGACAGTACTGACGCGCACCTACCCGCCAAGCCGGGGCCTTTGGGGCTACAGGGATGATCGACCTCTCGTCGGAAAGGTCTCAATCTCTAGTTTTCAAGGAAACTGGAATCGGGTCGATCGGATGTAAGGAGTCGGAGCTACGTCTCCCAGAAGAGAGCCAACTTTAAAGCGCAAATGGCTATCAAATGGGGTGAAATAGGCCCACTTTGGGAGGCCGCAGTTCCTACAAATCAGGTCCGAGAAGCACAATTCTGGTATATTTTGAAAGGGCGGATCTCTGGCTTTAAAACGCTTCTCTCGGATTTTCGATTGGGCGCATATTACCGGAGCAGACAGTACCGGCGCGCACCTACCCGCCACGCCGGGGCCTTTGGGGCTACAGGGTTGATCGACCCCTCGTTGGAAAGGTCTCGATCTCTACTTTTCAAGGAACCCGGAATCGGGTCGATCGGATGTAAGGAGGCGGAGCTACGTCTCCTGGAAGAGAGGCAACTTTAAAGCACAAATGTCTATCAAATGGGGTGAAATAGGCCCACTTTGGGAGGCCGCAGCTCCTCCAAATCAGGTCCGAGAAGCACAATTCTGGTATATTTTGAAAGGGCGGATCTCTGGCTTTAAAACGCTTCTCTCGGATTTTCGATTGGGCGCATATTACTGGAGCAGACAGTACCGGCGCGCACCTACCCGCCACGCCGGGGCTTTTGGGGCTACAGGGTTGATCGACCCCTCGTTGGAAAGGTCTCGATCTCTACTTTTCAAGGAAACCGGAATCGGGTCGATCGGATGTAAGGAGGCGGAGCTACGTCTCCTGGAAGAGAGGCAACTTTAAAGCGCAAATGGCTATCAAATGGGGTGAAATAGGCCCACTTTGGGAGGCCGCAGCTCCTCCAAATCAGGTCCGAGAAGCACAATTCTGGTATATTTTGAAAGGGCGGATCTCTGGCTTTAAAACGCTTCTCTCGGATTTTCGATTGGGCGCATATTACTGGAGCAGACAGTACCGGCGCGCACCTACCCGCCACGCCGGGGCTTTTGGGGCTACAGGGTTGATCGACCCCTCGTTGGAAAGGTCTCGATCTCTACTTTTCAAGGAAACCGGAATCGGGTCGATCGGATGTAAGGAGGCGGAGCTACGTCTCCTGGAAGAGAGGCAACTTTAAAGCGCAAATGGCTATCAAATGGGGTGAAATAGGCCCACTTTGGGAGGCCGCAGCTCCTCCAAATCAGGTCCGAGAAGCACAATTCTGGTATATTTTGAAAGGGCGGATCTCTGGCTTTAAAACGCTTCACTCGGATTTTCGATTGGGCCCATATTACCGGAGCAGACAGTACCGGCGCGCACCTACCCGCCACGCCGGGGCCTTTGGGGCTACAGGGTTGATCGACCCCTCGTTGAAAAGGTCTCGATCTCTACTTTTCAAGGAAACCGGAATCAGGTCGATCGGATGTAAGGAGGCGGAGCTACGTCTCCCGGAAGAGAGGCAACTTTAAAGCACGAATGGCGTTCAAATGGGGTGAAATAGGCCCACTTTGGGAGGTCGCAGCTCCTCCAAATCAGGTCCGAGAAGCACAATTCTGGTATATTTTGAAAGGGCGGATCCCTGGCTTTAAAACGCTTCTCTCGGATTTTCGATTGGGCACATAGTACCGGAGCAGACAGTACCGGCGCGCACCTACCCGCCACGCCGGGGCCTTTGGGGCTACAGGGCTGATCGACCACTCGTTGGAAAGGTCTCGATCTCTACTTTTCAAGGAAACCGGAATCCAGTCGATCGGATGTAAGGAGGCGGAGCTACCTCTCCCGGAATAGAGGCAACTTTAAAGCGCAAATGGCTTTCAAATGGGGTGAAATAGGCCCACTTTGGGAGGCCGCAGCTCCTCCAAATCAGGTCCGAGAAGCACAATTCTAGTATGTTTTGAAAGGGCGGATCTCTGGCTTTAAAACGCTTCTCTCGGATTTTCGATTGGGCCCATATTACCGGAGCAGACAGTACCGGCGCGCACCTACCCGCCACGCCGGGGCCTTTGGGGCTACAGGGATGATCGACCCCTCGTTGGAAAGGTCTCGATCTCTACTTTTCATGGAAACCGGAATCGGGTCGATCGGATGTAAGGAGGCGGAGCTACGTCTCCCGGAAGAGAGGCAACTTTAAAGCGCAAATGGCTATCAAATGGGGTGAAATAGGCCCACTTTGGGAGGCCGCAGCTCCTCCAAATCAGGTCCGAGAAGCACAATTCTGGTATATTTTGAAAGGGCGGATCTCTGGCTTTAAAACGCTTCTCTCGGATTTTCGATTGGGCGCATATTACCGGAGCAGACAGTACCGGCGCGCACCTACCCGCCACGCCGGGGCCTTTGGGGCTACAGGGTTGATCGACCCCTCGTTGGAAAGGTCTCGATCTCTACTTTTCAAGGAAACCGGAATCAGGTCGATCGGATGTAAGGAGGCGGAGCTACGTCTCCCGGAAGAGAGGCAACTTTAAAGCGCAAATGGCTATCAAATGGGGTGAAATAGGCCCACTTTGGGAGGCCGCAGCTCCTCCAAATCAGGTCCGAGAAGCACAATTCTGGTATATTTTGAAAGGGCGGATCTCTGGCTTTAAATTGCTTCTTTCGGATTTTCGATTGGGCGCATAGTACCGGAGCAGACAGTAACGGTGCGCACCTACCCGCCACGCCGGGGCCTTTGGGGCTACAGGGTTGATCGACCCTTCGTTGGAAAGGTCTCGATCTCTACTTTTCAAGGAAACCGGAATCGGGTTGATCGGATGTAAGGAGGCGGAGCTACGTCTCCCGGAAGAGAGGCAACTTTAAAGCGCAAATGGCTATCAAATGGGGTGAAATAGGCCCACTTTGGGAGGCCGCAGCTCCTCCAAATCAGGTCCGAGAAGCACAATTCTGGTATATTTTGAAAGGGCGGATCTCTGGCTTTAAAACGCTTCTCTCGGATTTTCGATTGGGCCCATATTACCGGAGCAGACAGTACCGGCGCGCACCTACCCGCCACGCCGGGGCCTTTGGGGCTACAGGGTTCATCGACCTCTCGTTGGAAAGGTCTCGATCTCTACTTTTCAAGGAAACCGGAATCGGGTCGATCGGATGTAAGGAGGCGGAGCTACGTCTCCCGGAAGAAAGGCAACTTTAAAGCGCAAATGGCTATCAAATGGGGTGAAATAGGCCCACTTTGGGAGGCCGCAGCTCCTCCAAATCAGGTCCGAGAAGCACAATTCTGGTATGTTTTGAAAGGGCGGATCCCTGGCTTTAAAACGATTCTCTCGGATTTTCGATTGGGCACATAGTACCGGAGCAGACAGTACCGGCGCGCACCTACCCGCCACGCTGGGGCCTTTGGGGCTACAGGGCTGCTCGACCACTCGTTGGAAAGGTCTCGATCTCTACTTTTCAAGGAAACCGGAATCCAGTCGATCGGATGTAAGGAGGCGGAGCTACGTCTCCCGGAATAGTGGCAACTTTAAAGCGCGAATGGCTTTCAAATGGGGTGAAATAGGCCCACTTTGGGAGGCCGCAGCTCCTCCAAATCAGGTCCGAGAAGCACAATTCTGGTATATTTTGAAAGGGCGGATCTCTGGCTTTAAAACGCTTCTCTCGGATTTTCGATTGGGCGCATATTACCGGAGCAGACAGTACCGGCGCGCACCTACCCGCCACGCCGGGGCCTTTGGGGCTACAGGGTTGATCGACCCCTCGTTGGAAAGGTCTCGATCTCTACTTTTCATGGAAACCGGAATCGGGTCGATCGGATGTAAGGAGGCGGAGCTACGTCTCCCGGAAGAGAGGCAACTTTAAAGCGCAAATGGCTATCAAATGGGGTGAAATAGGCCCACTTTGGGAGGCCGCAGCTCCTCCAAATCAGGTCCGAGAAGCACAATTCTGGTATATTTTGAAAGGGCGGATCTCTGGCTTTAAAACGCTTCTCTCGGATTTTCGATTGGGCGCATATTACCGGAGCAGACAGTACCGGCGCGCACCTACCCGCCACGCCGGGGCCTTTGGGGCTACAGGGTTGATCGACCCCTCGTTGGAAAGGTCTCGATCTCTACTTTTCAAGGAAACCGGAATCAGGTCGATCGGATGTAAGGAGGCGGAGCTACGTCTCCCGGAAGAGAGGCAACTTTAAAGCGCAAATGGCTATCAAATGGGGTGAAATAGGCCCACTTTGGGAGGCCGCAGCTCCTCCAAATCAGGTCCGAGAAGCACAATTCTGGTATATTTTGAAAGGGCGGATCTCTGGCTTTAAATTGCTTCTTTCGGATTTTCGATTGGGCGCATAGTACCGGAGCAGACAGTAACGGTGCGCACCTACCCGCCACGCCGGGGCCTTTGGGGCTACAGGGTTGATCGACCCTTCGTTGGAAAGGTCTCGATCTCTAATTTTCAAGGAAACCGGAATCGGGTTGATCGGATGTAAGGAGGCGGAGCTACGTCTCCCGGAAGAGAGGCAACTTTAAAGCGCAAATGGCTATCAAATGGGGTGAAATAGGCCCACTTTGGGAGGCCGCAGCTCCTCTAAATCAGGTCCGAAAGCACAATTCTGGTATATTTTGAAAGGGCGGATCTCTGGCTTTAAAACGCTTCTCTCGGATTTTCGATTGGGCCCATATTACCGGAGCAGACAGTACCGGCGCGCACCTACCCGCCACGCCGGGGTCTTTGGGGCTACAGGGTTCATCGACCCCTCGTTGGAAAGGTCTCGATCTCTACTTTTCAAGGAAACCGGAATCGGGTCGATCGGATGTAAGGAGGCGGAGCTACGTCTCCCGGAAGAAAGGCAACTTTAAAGCGCAAATGGCTATCAAATGGGGTGAAATAGGCCCACTTTGGGAGGCCGCAGCTCCTCCAAATCAGGTCCGAGAAGCACAATTCTGGTATGTTTTGAAAGGGCGGATCCCTGGCTTTAAAACGATTCTCTCGGATTTTCGATTGGGCACATAGTACCGGAGCAGACAGTACCGGCGCGCACCTACCCGCCACGCTGGGGCCTTTGGGGCTACAGGGCTGCTCGACCACTCGTTGGAAAGCTCTCGATCTCTACTTTTCAAGGAAACCGGAATCCAGTCGATCGGATGTAAGGAGGCGGAGCTACGTCTCCCGGAATATTGGCAACTTTAAAGCGCGAACGGCTTTCAAATGGGGTGAAATAGGCCCACTTTGGGAGGCCGCAGCTCCTCCAAATCAGGTCCGAGAAGCACAATTCTGGTATATTTTGAAAGGGCGGATCTCTGGCTTTAAAACGCTTCTCTCGGATTTTCGATTGGGCGCATATTACCGGAGCAGACAGTACCGGCGCGCACCTACCCGCCACGCCGGGGCCTTTGGGGCTACAGGGTTGATCGACCCCTTGTTGGAAAGGTCTCCATCTCTACTTTTCAAGGAAACCGGAATCGGGTCGATCGGATGTAAGGAGGTGGAGCTACGTCTCCCGGAAGAGAGGCAACTTTAAAGCGCAAATGGCTATCAAATGGGGTGAAATAGGCCCACTTTGGGAGGCCGCAGCTCCTCCAAATCAGGTCCGAGAAGCACAATTCTGGTATATTTTGAAAGGGCGGATCTCTGGCTTTAAAACGCTTCTCTCGGATTTTCGATTGGGCACATAGTACCGGAGCAGACAGTACCGGCGCGCACCTACCCGCCACGCCGGGGCCTTTGGGGCTACAGGGCTGATCGACCACTCGTTGGAAAGGTCTCGATCTCTACTTTTCAAGGAAACCGGAATCCAGTCGATCGGATGTAAGGAGGCGGAGCTACCTCTCCCGGAATAGAGGCAACTTTAAAGCGCAAATGGCTTTCAAATGGGGTGAAATAGGCCCACTTTGGGAGGCCGCAGCTCCTCCAAATCAGGTCCGAGAAGCACAATTCTGGTATGTTTTGAAAGGGCAGATCTCTGGCTTTAAAATGCTTCTCTCGGATTTTCGATTGGGCAGATAGTACCGGAGCAGACAGTACTGACGCGCACATACCCGCCACGCCGGGGCCTTTGGGGCTACAGGGTTGATCGACCCCTCGTTGGAAAGGTCTCAATCTCTACTTTTCAAGGAGACTGGAATCGGGTCGATCGGATGTAAGGAGTCGGAGCTACGTCTCCCGGAAGAGAGGCAACTTTAAAGCGCAAATGGCTATCAAATGGGGTGAAATAGGCCCACTTTGGGAGGCCGCAGTTCCTACAAATCAGGTCCGAGAAGCACAATTCTGGTATATTTTGAAAGGGCGGATCTCTGGCTTTAAAACGCTTCTCTCGGATTTTCGATTGGGCGCATATTACCGGAGCAGACAGTACCGGCGCGCACCTACCCGCCACGCCGGGGCCTTTGGGGCTACAGGGTTGATCGACCCGTCGTTGGAAAGGTCTCCATCTCTACTTTTCAAGGAAACCGGAATCGGGTCGATCGGATGTAAGGAGGCGGAGCTACGTCTCCTGGAAGAGAGGCAACTTTAAAGCGCAAATGTCTATCAAATGGGGTGAAATAGGCCCACTTTGGGAGGCCGCAGCTCCTCCAAATCAGGTCCGAGAAGCACAATTCAGGTATATTTTGAAAGGGCGGATCTCTGGCTTTAAAACGCTTCTCTCGGATTTTCGATTGGGCGCATATTACTGGAGCAGACAGTATCGGCGCGCACCTACCCGCCACGCCGGGGCCTTTGGGGCTACAGGGCTGATCGACCACTCGTTGGAAAGGTCTCGATCTCTACTTTTCAAGGAAACCGGAATCGGGTCGATCGGATGTAAGGAGGCGGAGCTACGTCTCCCGGAAGAGAGGCAACTTTAAAGCGCAAATGGCTATCAAATGGGGTGAAATAGGCCCACTTTGGGAGGCCGCAGCTCCTCCAAATCAGGTCCGAAAATCACAATTCTGGTATATTTTGAAAGGGCGGATCTCTGGCTTTAAAACACTTCACTCGGATTTTCGATTGGGCCCATATTACCAGAACAGACAGTACCGGCGCGCACCTACCCGCCACGCCGGGGCCTTTGGGGCTACAGGGTTGATCGACCCCTCGTTGGAAAGGTCTCGATCTCTACTTTTCATGGAAACCGGAATCGGGTCGATCGGATGTAAGGAGGCGGAGCTACGTCTCCCGGAAGAAAGGCAACTTTAAAGCGCAAATGGCTATCAAATGGGGTGAAATAGGCCCACTTTGGGAGGCCGCAGCTCCTCCAAATCAGGTCCGAGAAGCACAATTCTGGTATATTTTGAAAGGGCGGATCTCTGGCTTTAAAACGCTTCTCTCGGATTTTCGATTGGGCGCATATTACCGGAGCAGACAGTACCGGCGCGCACCTACCCGCCACGCCGGGGCCTTTGGGGCTACAGGGTTGATCGACCCCTCGTTGGAAAGGTCTCGATCTCTACTTTTCAAGGAAACCGGAATCAGGTCGATCGGATGTAAGGAGGCGGAGCTACGTCTCCCGGAAGAGAGGCAACTTTAAAGCGCGAATGGCGTTCAAATGGGGTGAAATAGGCCCACTTTGGGAGGTCGCAGCTCCTCCAAATCAGGTCCGAGAAGCACAATTCTGGTATATTTTGAAATGGCGGATCTCTGGCTTTAAAACGGTTCTCTCGGATTTTCGATTGGGCACATAGTACCGGAGCAGACAGTACCGACGCGCACCTACCCGCCACGCCGGGGCCTTTGGGGCTACAGGGTTGATCGACCCCTCGTTGGAAAGGTCTCGATCTCTACTTTTCAAGGAAACCGGAATCGGGTTGATCGGATGTAAGGAGGCGGAGCTACGTCTCCCGGAAGAGAGGCAACTTTAAAGCGCAAATGGCTATCAAATGGGGTGAAATAGGCCCACTTTGGGAGGCCGCAGCTCCTCTAAATCAGGTCCGAGAAGCACAATTCTGGTATATTTTGAAAGGGCGGATCTCTGGCTTTAAAACGCTTCTCTCGGATTTTCGATTGGGCCCATATTACCGGAGCAGACAGTACCGGGGCGCACCTACCTGCCACGCCGGGGCCTTTGGGGCTACAGGGTTGATCGACCCCTCGTTGGAAAGGTCTCGATCTCTACTTTTCAAGGAAACCGGAATCGGGTCGATCGGATGTAAGGAGGCGGAGCTACATCTCCCGGAAGAAAGGCAACTTTAAAGCGCAAATGGCTATCAAATGGGGTGAAATAGGCCCACTTTGGGAGGCCGCAGCTCCTCCAAATCAGGTCCGAGAAGCACAATTCTGGTATGTTTTGAAAGGGCGGATCCCTGGCTTTAAAACGATTCTCTCGGATTTCCGATTGGGCAGATAGTACCGGAGCAGACAGTACCGGCGCGCACCTACCCGCCACGCTGGGGCCTTTGGGGCTACAGGGCTGCTCGACCACTCGTTGGAAAGCTCTCGATCTCTACTTTTCAAGGAAACCGGAATCGGGTTGATCGGATGTAAGGAGGCGGAGCTACGTCTCCCGGAAGAGAGGCAACTTTAAAGCGCAAATGGCTATCAAATGGGGTGAAATAGGCCCACTTTGGGAGGCCGCAGCTCCTCTAAATCAGGTCCGAGAAGCACAATTCTGGTATATTTTGAAAGGGCGGATCTCTGGCTTTAAAACGCTTCTCTCGGATTTTCGATTGGGCCCATATTACCGGAGCAGACAGTACCGGCGCGCACCTACCTGCCACGCCGGGGCCTTTGGGGCTACAGGGTTGATCGACCCCTCGTTGGAAAGGTCTCGATCTCTACTTTTCAAGGAAACCGGAATCGGGTCGATCGGATGTAAGGAGGCGGAGCTACGTCTCCCGGAAGAAAGGCAACTTTAAAGCGCAAATGGCTATCAAATGGGGTGAAATAGGCCCACTTTGGGAGGCCGCAGCTCCTCCAAATCAGGTCCGAGAAGCACAATTCTGGTATGTTTTGAAAGGGCGGATCCCTGGCTTTAAAACGATTCTCTCGGATTTCCGATTGGGCAGATAGTACCGGAGCAGACAGTACCGGCGCGCACCTACCCGCCACGCTGGGGCCTTTGGGGCTACAGGGCTGCTCGACCACTCGTTGGAAAGCTCTCGATCTCTACTTTTCAAGGAAACCGGAATCCAGTCGATCGGATGTAAGGAGGCGGAGCTACGTCTCCCGGAATAGTGGCAACTTTAAAGCGCGAATGGCTTTCAAATGGGGTGAAATAGGCCCACTTTGGGAGGCCGCAGCTCCTCCAAATCAGGTCCGAGAAGCACAATTCTGGTATATTTTGAAAGGGCGGATCTCTGGCTTTAAAACACTTCTCTCGGATTTTCGATTGGGCGCATATTACCGGAGCAGACAGTACCGGCGCGCACCTACCCGCCACGCCGGGGCCTTTGGGGCTACAGGGTTGATCGACCCCTCGTTGGAAAGGTCTCGATCTCTACTTTTAAAGGAAACCGGAATCCAGTCGATCGGATGTAAGGAGGCGGAGCTACGTCTCCCGGAAGAGAGGCAACTTTAAAGCGCAAATGGCTATCAAATGGGGTGAAATAGGCCCACTTTGGGAGGCCGCAGCTCCTCCAAATCAGGTCCGAAAATCACAATTCTGGTACATTTTGAAAGGGCGGATCTCTGGCTTTAAAACGCTTCACTCGGATTTTCGATTGGGCCCATATTACCAGAGCAGACAGTACCGGCGCGCACCTACCCGCCACGCCGGGGCCTTTGGGGCTACAGGGTTGATCGACCCCTCGTTGGAAAGGTCTCGATCTCTACTTTTCATGGAAACCGGAATCGGGTCGATCGGATGTAAGGAGGCGGAGCTACGTCTCCCGGAAGAAAGGCAACTTTAAAGCGCAAATGGCTATCAAATGGGGTGAAATAGGCCCACTTTGGGAGGCCGCAGCTCCTCCAAATCAGATCCGAGAAGCACAATTCTGGTATATTTTGAAAGGACGGATCTCTGGCTTTAAAACGCTTCTCTCGGATTTTCGATTGGGCGCATATTACCGGAGCAGACAGTACCGGCGCGCACCTACCCGCCACGCCGGGGCCTTTGGGGCTACAGGGTTGATCGACCCCTCGTTGGAAAGGTCTCGATCTCTACTTTTCAAGGAAACCGGAATCAGGTCGATCGGATGTAAGGAGGCGGAGCTACGTCTCCCGGAAGAGAGGCAACTTTAAAGCGCGAATGGCGTTCAAATGGGGTGAAATAGGCCCACTTTGGGAGGTCGCAGCTCCTCCAAATCAGGTCCGAGAAGCACAATTCTGGTATATTTTGAAATGGCGGATCTCTGGCTTTAAAACGGTTCTCTCGGATTTTCGATTGGGCACATAGTACCGGAGCAGACAGTACCGACGCGCACCTACCCGCCACGCCGGGGCCTTTGGGGCTACAGGGTTGATCGACCCCTCGTTGGAAAGGTCTCGATCTCTACTTTTCAAGGAAACCTGAATCGGGTTGATCGGATGTAAGGAGGCGGAGCTACGTCTCCCGGAATAGTGGCAACTTTAAAGCGCGAATGGCTTTCAAATGGGGTGAAATAGGCCCACTTTGGAAAAGGCCGCAGCTCCTCCAAATCAGGTCCGAGAAGCACAATTCTGGTATATTTTGAAAGGGCGGATCTCTGGCTTTAAAACACTTCTCTCGGATTTTCGATTGGGCGCATATTACCGGAGCAGACAGTACCGGCGCGCACCTACCCGCCACGCCGGGGCCTTTGGGGCTACAGGGTTGATCGACCCCTCGTTGGAAAGCTCTAGATTTCTACTTTTCAAGGAAACCGGAATCCAGTCGATCGGATGTAAGGAGGCGGAGCTACGTCTCCCAGAAGAGAGGCAACTTTAAAGCGCAAATGGCTATCAAATGGGGTGAAATAGGCCCACTTTGGGAGGCCGCAGCTCCTCCAAATCAGGTCCGAGAAGCACAATTCTGGTATATTTTGAAAGGGCGGATCTCTGGCTTTAAAACGCTTCTCTCGGATTTTCGATTGGGCCCATATTACCGGAGCAGACAGTACCGGCGCGCACCTACCCGCCACGCCGGGGCCTTTGGGGCTACAGGGTTGATCGACCCGTCGTTGGAAAGGTCTCCATCTCTACTTTTCAAGGAAACCGGAATCAGGTCGATCGGATGTAAGGAGGCGGAGCTGCGTCTCCCGGAAGAGAGGCAACTTTAAAGCGCAAATGGCTATCAAATGGGGTGAAATAGGCCCACTTTGGGAGGCCGCAGCTCCTCCAAATCAGGTCCGAGAAGCACAATTCTGGTATGTTTTGAAAGGGCGGATCTCTGGCTTTAAAATGCTTCTCTCGGATTTTCGATTGGGCAGATAGTACCGGAGCAGACAGTACTGACGCGCACATACCCGCCACGCCGGGGCCTTTGGGGCTACAGGGTTGATCGACCCCTCGTTGGAAAGGTCTCAATCTCTACTTTTCAAGGAGACTGGAATCGGGTCGATCGGATGTAAGGAGGCGGAGCTACGTCTCCCGGAAGAGAGGCAACTTTAAAGCGCAAATGGCTATCAAATGGGGTGAAATAGGCCCACTTTGGGAGGCCGCAGCTCCTCCAAATCAGGTCCGAGAAGCACAATTCTGGTATATTTTGAAAGGGCGGATCTCTGGCTTTAAAACGCTTCTCTCGGATTTTCGATTGGGCGCATGTTACCGGAGCAGACAGTACCGGCGCGCACCTACCCGCCACGCCGGGGCCTTTGGGGCTACAGGGTTGATCGACCCCTCGTTGGAAAGGTCTCGATCTCTACTTTTCAAGGAAACCGGAATCAGGTCGATCGGATGTAAGTAGGCGGAGCTACGTCTCCCGGAAGAGAGGCAACTTTAAAGCGCGAATGGCGTTCAAATGGGGTGAAATAGGCCCACTTTGGGAGGTCGCAGCTCCTCAAAATCAGGTCCGAGAAGCACAATTCTGGTATATTTTGAAATGGCGGATCTCTGGCTTTAAAACGGTTCTCTCGGATTTTCGATTGGGCACATATTACCGGAGCAGACAGTACCGGCGCGCACCTACCCGCCACGCCGGGGCCTTTGGGGCTACAGGGTTGATCGACCCCTCGTTGGAAAGCTCTAGATTTCTACTTTTCAAGGAAACCGGAATCCAGTCGATCGGATGTAAGGAGGCGGAGCTACGTCTCCCAGAAGAGAGGCAACTTTAAAGCGCAAATGGCTATCAAATGGGGTGAAATAGGCCCACTTTGGGAGGCCGCAGCTCCTCCAAATCAGGTCCGAGAAGCACAATTCTGGTATATTTTGAAAGGGCGGATCTCTGGCTTTAAAACGCTTCTCTCGGATTTTCGATTGGGCCCATATTACCGGAGCAGACAGTACCGGCGCGCACCTACCCGCCACGCCGGGGCCTTTGGGGCTACAGGGTTGATCGACCCGTCGTTGGAAAGGTCTCCATCTCTACTTTTCAAGGAAACCGGAATCAGGTCGATCGGATGTAAGGAGGCGGAGCTGCGTCTCCCGGAAGAGAGGCAACTTTAAAGCGCAAATGGCTATCAAATGGGGTGAAATAGGCCCACTTTGGGAGGCCGCAGCTCCTCCAAATCAGGTCCGAGAAGCACAATTCTGGTATATTTTGAAAGGGCGGATCTCTGGCTTTAAAACGCTTCTCTCGGATTTTCGATTGGGCGCATGTTACCGGAGCAGACAGTACCGGCGCGCACCTACCCGCCACGCCGGGGCCTTTGGGGCTACAGGGTTGATCGACCCCTCGTTGGAAAGGTCTCGATCTCTACTTTTCAAGGAAACCGGAATCAGGTCGATCGGATGTAAGGAGGCGGAGCTACGTCTCCCGGAAGAGAGGCAACTTTAAAGCGCGAATGGCGTTCAAATGGGGTGAAATAGGCCCACTTTGGGAGGTCGCAGCTCCTCAAAATCAGGTCCGAGAAGCACAATTCTGGTATATTTTGAAATGGCGGATCTCTGGCTTTAAAACGGTTCTCTCGGATTTTCGATTGGGCACATAGTACCGGAGCAGACAGTACCGACGCGCACCTACGCGCCACGCCGGGGCCTTTGGGGCTACAGGGTTGATCCACCCCTCGTTGGAAAGGTGTCGATCTCTACATTTCAAGGAAACCAGAATCGGGTCGATCGGATGTAAGGAGGCGGAGCTACGTCTCCCGGAAGAGAGGCAACTTTAAAGCGCAAATGGCTATCAAATGGGGTGAAATAGGCCCACTTTGGGAGGCCGCAGCTCCTCCAAATCAGGTCCGAGAAGCACAATTCTGGTATATTTTGAAAGGGCAGATCTCTGGCTTTAAAACGCTTCTTTCGGATTTTCGATTGGGCGCATAGTACCGGAGCAGACAGTACCGGTGCGCACCTACCCGCCACGCCGGGGCCTTTGGGGCTACAGGGTTGATCGACCCCTCATTGGAAAGGTCTCGATCTCTACTTTTCAAGGAAACCGGAATCGGGTTGATCGGATGTAAGGAGGCGGAGCTACGTCTCCCGGAAGAGAGGCAACTTTAAAGCGCAAATGGCTATCAAATGGGGTGAAATAGGCCCACTTTGGGAGGCCGCAGCTCCTCTAAATCAGGTCCGAGAAGCACAATTCTGGTATATTTTGAAAGGGCGGATCTCTGGCTTTAAAACGCTTCTCTCGGATTTTCGATTGGGCCCATATTACCGGAGCAGACAGTACCAGGGCGCACCTACCCGCCACGCCGGGGCCTTTGGGGCTACAGGGTTGATCGACCCCTCGTTGGAAAGGTCTCGATCTCTACTTTTCAAGGAAACCAGAATCGGGTCGATCGGATGTAAGGAGGCGGAGCTACGTCTCCCGGAAGAAAGGCAACTTTAAAGCGCAAATGGCTATCAAATGGGGTGAAATAGGCCCACTTTGGGAGGCCGCAGCTCCTCCAAATCAGGTCCGAGAAGCACAATTCTGGTATGTTTTGAAAGGGCGGATCCCTGGCTTTAAAACGATTCTCTCGGATTTTCGATTGGGCACATAGTACCGGAGCAGACAGTACCGGCGCGCACCTACCCGCCACGCTGGGGCCTTTGGGGCTACAGGGCTGCTCGACCATTCGTTGGAAAGCTCTCGATCTCTACTTTTCAAGGAAACTGGAATCCGGTCGATCGGATGTAAGGAGGCGGAGCTACGTCTCCCGGAAGAGAGGCAACTTTAAAGCGCGAATGGCGTTCAAATGGGGTGAAATAGGCCCACTTTGGGAGGTCGCAGCTCCTCAAAATCAGGTCCGAGAAGCACAATTCTGGTATATTTTGAAATGGCGGATCTCTGGCTTTAAAACGGTTCTCTCGGATTTTCGATTGGGCACATAGTACCGGAGCAGACAGTACCGACGCGCACCTACGCGCCACGCCGGGGCCTTTGGGGCTACAGGGTTGATCCACCCCTCGTTGGAAAGGTGTCGATCTCTACATTTCAAGGAAACCAGAATCGGGTCGATCGGATGTAAGGAGGCGGAGCTACGTCTCCCGGAAGAGAGGCAACTTTAAAGCGCAAATGGCTATCAAATGGGGTGAAATAGGCCCACTTTGGGAGGCCGCAGCTCCTCCAAATCAGGTCCGAGAAGCACAATTCTGGTATATTTTGAAAGGGCAGATCTCTGGCTTTAAAACGCTTCTTTCGGATTTTCGATTGGGCGCATAGTACCGGAGCAGACAGTACCGGTGCGCACCTACCCGCCACGCCGGGGCCTTTGGGGCTACAGGGTTGATCGACCCCTCATTGGAAAGGTCTCGATCTCTACTTTTCAAGGAAACCGGAATCGGGTTGATCGGATGTAAGGAGGCGGAGCTACGTCTCCCGGAAGAGAGGCAACTTTAAAGCGCAAATGGCTATCAAATGGGGTGAAATAGGCCCACTTTGGGAGGCCGCAGCTCCTCTAAATCAGGTCCGAGAAGCACAATTCTGGTATATTTTGAAAGGGCGGATCTCTGGCTTTAAAACGCTTCTCTCGGATTTTCGATTGGGCCCATATTACCGGAGCAGACAGTACCAGGGCGCACCTACCCGCCACGCCGGGGCCTTTGGGGCTACAGGGTTGATCGACCCCTCGTTGGAAAGGTCTCGATCTCTACTTTTCAAGGAAACCAGAATCGGGTCGATCGGATGTAAGGAGGCGGAGCTACGTCTCCCGGAAGAAAGGCAACTTTAAAGCGCAAATGGCTATCAAATGGGGTGAAATAGGCCCACTTTGGGAGGCCGCAGCTCCTCCAAATCAGGTCCGAGAAGCACAATTCTGGTATGTTTTGAAAGGGCGGATCCCTGGCTTTAAAACGATTCTCTCGGATTTTCGATTGGGCACATAGTACCGGAGCAGACAGTACCGGCGCGCACCTACCCGCCACGCTGGGGCCTTTGGGGCTACAGGGCTGCTCGACCATTCGTTGGAAAGCTCTCGATCTCTACTTTTCAAGGAAACTGGAATCCGGTCGATCGGATGTAAGGAGGCGGAGCTACGTCTCCCGGAAGAGAGGCAACTTTAAAGCGCAAATGGCTATCAAATGGGGTGAAATAGGCCCACTTTGGGAGGCCGCAGCTCCTCCAAATCAGGTCCGAGAAGCACAATTCTGGTATATTTTGAAAGGGCGGATCTCTGGCTTTAAAACGCTTCTCTCGGATTTTCGATTGGGCGCATATTACCGGAGCAGACAGTACCGGCGCGCACCTACCCGCCACGCCGGGGCCTTTGGGGCTACAGGGTTGATCGACCCCTCGTTGGAAAGGTCTCGATCTCTAGTTTTCAAGGAAACCGGAATCAGGTCGATCGGATGTAAGGAGGCGGAGCTACGTCTCCCGGAAGAGAGGCAACTTTAAAGCGCAAATGGCTATCAAATGGGGTGAAATAGGCCCACTTTGGGAGGCCGCAGCTCCTCCAAATCAGGTCCGAGAAGCACAATTCTGGTATATTTTGAAAGGGCGGATCTCTGGCTTTAAAACGCTTCTCTCGGATTTTCGATTGGGCGCATATTACCGGATCAGACAGTACCGGCGCGCACCTACCCGCCACGCCGGGGCCTACTTTTCAAGGAAACCGGAATCCAGTCGATCGGATGTAAGGAGGCGGAGCTACGTCTCCCGGAATAGAGGCAACTTTAAAGCGCGAATGGCGATCAAATGGGGTGAAATAGGCCCACTTTGGGAGGTTGCAGCTCCTCCAAATCAGGTCCGAGAAGCACAATTCTGGTATATTTTGAAATGGCGGATCTCTGGCTTTAAAACGCTTCTCTCGGATTTTCGATTGGGCGCATATTACCGGAGCAGACAGTACCAGGCGCGCACCTACCCGCCACGCCGGGGCCTTTGGGGCTACAGGGTTGCTCGACCCCCTCGTTGGAAAGGTCTCGATCTCTACTTTTCAAGGAAACCGGAATCGGGTTGATCGGATGTAAGGAGGCGGAACTACGTCTCCCGGAATAGAGGCAACTTTAAAGCGGCGAATGGCTTTCAAATGGGGTGAAATAGGCCCACTTTGTGAGGCCGCAGCTCCTCCAAATCAGGTCCGAGAAGCACAATTCTGGTATGTTTTGAAAGGGCGGATCTTTGGCTTTAAAATGCTTCTCTCGGATTTTCGATTGTGCAGATAGTACCTGAGCAGACAGTACTGACGCGCACCTACCCGCCAAGCCGGGGCCTTTGGGGCTACAGGGATGATCGACCCCTCGTTGGAAAGGTCTCAATCTCTACTTTTCAAGGAAACTGGAATCGGGTCGATCGGATGTAAGGAGTCGGAGCTACGTCTCCCAGAAGAGAGGCAACTTTAAAGCGCAAATGGCTATCAAATGGGGTGAAATAGGCCCACTTTGGGAGGCCGCAGTTCCTACAAATCAGGTCCGAGAAGCACAATTCTGGTATATTTTGAAAGGCGGATCTCTGGCTTTAAAACGCTTCTCTCGGATTTTCGATTGGGCGCATATTACCGGAGCAGACAGTACCGGCGCGCACCTACCCGCCACGCCGGGGCCTTTGGGGCTACAGGGTTGATCGACCCCTCGTTGGAAAGGTCTCGATCTCTAGTTTTCAAGGAACCCGGAATCGGGTCGATCGGATGTAAGGAGGCGGAGCTACGTCTCCTGGAAGAGAGGCAACTTTAAAGCGCAAATGTCTATCAAATGGGGTGAAATAGGCCCACTTTGGGAGGCCGCAGCTCCTCCAAATCAGGTCCGAGAAGCACAATTCTGGTATATTTTGAAAGGGGCGGATCTCTGGCTTTAAAACGCTTCTCTCGGATTTTCGATTGGGCGCATATTACTGGAGCAGACAGTACCCGGCGCGCACCTACCCGCCACGCCGGGGCTTTTGGGGCTACAGGGTTGATCGACCCCCTCGTTGGAAAGGTCTCGATCTCTACTTTTCAAGGAAACCGGAATCGGGTCGATCGGATGTAAGGAGGCGGAGCTACGTCTCCTGGAAGAGAGGGCAACTTTAAAGCGCAAATGGCTATCAAATGGGGTGAAATAGGCCCACTTTGGGAGGCCGCAGCTCCTCCAAATCAGGTCCGAGAAGCACAATTCTGGTATATTTTGAAATGGCGGATCTCTGGCTTTAAAACGCTTCACTCGGATTTTCGATTGGGCCCATATTACCGGAGCAGACAGTACCGGCGCGCACCTACCCGCCACGCCGGGGCCTTTGGGGCTACAGGGTTGATCGACCCCTCGTTGAAAAGGTCTCGATCTCTACTTTTCAAGGAAACCGAATCAGGTCGATCGGATGTAAGGAGGCGGAGCTACGTCTCCCGGAAGAGAGGCAACTTTAAAACGCAAATGGCTATTAAATGGGGTGAAATAGGCCCACTTTGGAAGGCCGCAGCTCCTCCAAATCAGGTCCGAGAAGCACAATTCTGGTATATTTTGAAATGGCGGATCTCTGGCTCTAAAAGGTTCTCTCGGATTTTCGATTGGGCAGATAGTACCGGAGCAGACAGTACTGACGCGCACATACCCGCCACGCCGGGGCCTTTGGGGCTACAGGGTTGATCGACCCCTCGTTGGAAAGGTCTCAATCTCTACTTTTCAAGGAGACTGGAATCGGGTCGATCGGATGTAAGGAGTCGGAGCTACGTCTCCCAAAAGAGAGGCAACTTTAAAGCGCAAATGGCTATCAAATGGGGGTGAAATAGGCCCACTTTGGGAGGCCGCAGCTCCTCCAAATCAGGTCCGAGAAGCACAATTCTGGTATATTTTGAAAGGGCGGATCTCTGGCTTTAAAACGCTTCTCTCGGATTTTCGATTGGGCGCATATTACCGAAGCAGACAGTACCGGCGCGCACCTACCCGCCACGCCGGGGCCTTTGGGGCTACAGGGTTGATCTCTACTTTTCAAGGAAACCGGAATCAGGTCGATCGGATGTAAGGAGGCGGAGCTACGTCTCCCGGAAGAGAGGCAACTTTAAAGCGCGAATGGCGTTCAAATGGGGTGAAATAGGCCCACTTTGGGAGGTCGCAGCTCCTCCAAATCAGGTCCGAGAAGCACAATTCTGGTATATTTTGAAATGGCGGATCTCTGGCTCTAAAAGGTTCTCTCGGATTTTCGATTGGGCACATAGTACCGGAGCAGACAGTACCGGCACGCACCTACCCCGCCACGCCGGGGCCTTTGGGGCTACAGGGTTGATCGACCCCTCGTTGGAAAGCTCTAGATCTCTACTTTTCAAGGAAACCGGAATCCAGTCGATCGGATGTAAGGAGGTGGAGCTACGTCTCCTGGAATAGAGGCAACTTTAAAGTGCGAATGGCTTTCAAATGGGGTAAAATAGACCCACTTTGGGAGGCCGCAGCTCCTCCAAATCAGGTCCGAGAAGCACAATTCTGGTATATTTTGAAAGGGCGGATCTCTGGCTTTAAATTGCTTCTTTCGGATTTTCGATTGGGCGCATAGTACCGGAGGAGACAGTACCGGTGCGCACCTACCCGCCACGCCGGGGCCTTTGGGGGCTACAGGGTTGATCGACCCCTCATTGGAAAGGTCTCGATCTCTACTTTTCAAGGAAACCGGAATCGGGTTGATCGGATGTAAGGAGGGCGGAGCTACGTCTCCCGGAAGAGAGGCAACTTTAAAGCGCAAATGGCTATCAAATGGGGTGAAATAGTCCCACTTTGGGAGGGCCGCAGCTCCTCCAAATCAGGTCCGAGAAGCACAATTCTGGTATATTTTGAAAGGGCGGATCCCTGGCTTTAAAACGCTTCATTCGGATTTTCGATTGGGCACATAGTACCGGAGCAGACAGTACCCGGCGCGCACCTACCCGCCACGCCGGGGCCTTTGGGCTACAGGGCTGATCGACCACTCGTTGGAAAGGTCTCGATCTCTACTTTTCAAGGAAACCGGAATCCAGTCGATCGGATGTAAGGAGGCGGAGCTACCTCTCCCGAAATAGAGGCAACTTTAAAGCGCAAATGGCTTTCAAATGGGGTGAAATAGGCCCACTTTGGGAGGCCGCAGCTCCTCCAAATCAGGTCCGAGAAGCACAATTCTGGTATGTTTTGAAAGGGCGGATCTCTGGCTTTAAAATGCTTCTCTCAGGATTTTCGATTGGGCAGATAGTACCGGAGCAGACAGTACTGACGCGCACATACCCGCCACGCCGGGGCCTTTGGGGCTACAGGGTTGATCGACCCCTCGTTGGAAAGGTCTCAATCTCTACTTTTCAAGGAGACTGGAATCAGGTCGATCGGATGTAAGGAGTCGGAGCTACGTCTCCCGGAAGAGAGGCAACTTTAAAGCGCAAATGGCTATCAAATGGGGTGAAATAGGCCCACTTTGGGAGGCCGCAGCTCCTCCAAATCAGGTCCGAGAAGCACAATTCTGGTATATTTTGAAAGGGCGGATCTCTGGCTTTAAAACGCTTCTCTCGGATTTTCGATTGGGCACATATTACCGAAGCAGACAGTACCGGCGCGCACCTACCTGCCACGCCGGGGCCTTTGGGGCTACAGGGTTGATCGACCCCTCGTTGGAAAGGTCTCGATCTCTACTTTTCAAGGAAACCGGAATCGGGTCGATCGGATGTAAGGAGGCGGAGCTACGTCTCCTGGAAGAGAGGCAACTTTAAAGCGCAAATGTCTATCAAATGGGGTGAAATAGGCCCACTTTGGGAGGCCGCAGCTCCTCCAAATCAGGTCCGAGAAGCACAATTCTGGTATATTTTGAAAGGGCGGATCTCTGGCTTTAAAACGCTTCTCTCGGATTTTCGATTGGGCGCATATTACCGGATCAGACAGTACCGGCGCGCACCTACCCGCCACGCCGGGGCCCTTGGGGCTACAGGGTTGATTGACCCCTCTTTGGAAAGCTCTAGATTTCTACTTTTCAAGGAAACCGGAATCCAGTCGATCGGATGTAAGGAGGCGGAAGCTACGTCTCCCGGAATAGAGGCAACTTTAAAGCGCGAATGGCGATCAAATGGGGTGAAATAGGCCCACTTTGGGAGGTTGCAGCTCCTCCAAATCAGGTCCGAGAAGCACAATTCTGGTATATTTTGAAATGGCGGATCTCTGGCTTTAAAAACGCTTCTCTCGGATTTTCGATTGGGCGCATATTACCGGAGCAGACAGTACCGGCGCGCACCTACCCGCCACGCCGGGGCCTTTGGGGCTACAGGGTTGATCGACCACGTCGTTGGAAGGTCTCGATCTCTACTTTTCAAGGAAACCGGAATCGGGTTGATCGGATGTAAGGAGGCGGAACTACGTCTCCCGGAATAGAGGCAACTTTAAAGCGCGAATGGCTTTCAAATGGGGTGAAATAGGCCCACTTTGTGAGGCCGCAGCTCCTCCAAATCAGGTCCGAGAAGCACAATTCTGGTATGTTTTGAAAGGGCGGATCTTTGGCTTTAAAATGCTTCTCTCGGATTTTCGATTGTGCAGATAGTACCTGAGCAGACAGTACTGACGCGCACCTACCCGCCAAGCCGGGGCCTTTGGGGCTACAGGGATGATCGACCCCTCGTTGGAAAGGTCTCAATCTCTACTTTTCAAGGAAACTGGAATCGGGTCGATCGGATGTAAGGAGTCGGAGCTACGTCTCCCAGAAGAGAGGCAACTTTAAAGCGCAAATGGCTATCAAATGGGGTGAAATAGGCCCACTTTGGGAGGCCGCAGTTCCTACAAATCAGGTCCGAGAAGCACAATTCTGGTATATTTTGAAAGGGCGGATCTCTGGCTTTAAAACGCTTCTCTCGGATTTTCGATTGGGCGCATATTACCGGAGGCAGACAGTACCGGCGCGCACCTACCCGCCACGCCGGGGGCCTTTGGGGCTACAGGGTTGATCGACCCCTCGTTGGAAAGGTCTCGATCTCTACTTTTCAAGGAACCCGGAATCGGGTCGATCGGATGTAAGGAGGCGGAGCTACGTCTCCTGGAAGAGAGGCAACTTTAAAGCGCAAATGTCTATCAAATGGGGTGAAATAGGCCCACTTTGGGAGGCCGCAGCTCCTCCAAATCAGGTCCGAGAAGCACAATTCTGGTATATTTTGAAAGGGCGGATCTCTGGCTTTAAAACGCTTCTCTCGGATTTTCGATTGGGCGCATATTACCGGAGCAGACAGTACCGGCGCGCACCTACCCGCCACGCCGGGGCCTTTGGGGCTACAGGGTTGATCGACCCCTCGTTGGAAAGGTCTCGATCTCTAGTTTTCAAGGAACCCGGAATCGGGTCGATCGGATGTAAGGAGGCGGAGCTACGTCTCCTGGAAGAGAGGCAACTTTAAAGCGCAAATGTCTATCAAATGGGGTGAAATAGGCCACTTTGGGAGGCCGCAGCTCCTCCAAATCAGGTCCGAGAAGCACAATTCTGGTATATTTTGAAAGGGCGGATCTCTGGCTTTAAAACGCTTCTCTCGGATTTTCGATTGGGCGCATATTACTGGAGCAGACAGTACCGGCGCGCACCTACCCGCCACGCCGGGGCTTTTGGGGCTACAGGGTTGATCGACCCCCTCGTTGGAAAGGTCTCGATCTCTACTTTTCAAGGAAACCGGAATCGGGTCGATCGGATGTAAGGAGGCGGAGCTACGTCTCCTGGAAGAGAGGCAACTTTAAAGCGCAAATGGCTATCAAATGGGGTGAAATAGGCCCACTTTGGGAGGCCGCAGCTCTCCAAATCAGGTCCGAGAAGCACAATTCTGGTATATTTTGAAAGGGCGGATCTCTGGCTTTAAAACGCTTCACTCGGATTTTCGATTGGGCCCATATTACCAGAGCAGACAGTACCGGCGCGCACCTACCCGCCACGCCGGGGCCTTTGGGGCTACAGGGTTGATCGACCCCTCGTTGAAAAGGTCTCGATCTCTACTTTTCAAGGAAACCGGAATCAGGTCGATCGGATGTAAGGAGGCGGAGCTACGTCTCCCGGAAGAGAGGGCAACTTTAAAGCACGAATGCCGTTCAAATGGGGTGAAATAGGGCCCACTTTGGGAGGTCGCAGCTCCTCCAAATCAGGTCCGAGAAGCACAATTCTGGTATATTTTTGAATGGCGGATCTCTGGCTCTAAAAGGTTCTCTCGGATTTTCGATTGGGCAGATAGTACCGGAGCAGACAGTACTGACGGCGCACATACCCGCCACGCCGGGGGCCTTTGGGGCTACAGGGTTGATCGACCCCTTCGTTGGAAAGGTCTCAATCTCTACTTTTCAAGGAGACTGGAATCGGGTCGATCGGATGTAAGGAGTCGGAGCTACGTCTCCCAAAAGAGAGGCAACTTTAAAGCGCAAATGGCTATCAAATGGGGTGAAATAGGCCCACTTTGGGAGGCCGCAGCTCCTCCAAATCAGGTCCGAGAAGCACAATTCTGGTATATTTTGAAAGGGCGGATCTCTGGCTTTAAAACGCTTCTCTCGGATTTTCGATTGGGCGCATATTACCGAAGCAGACAGTACCGGCGCGCACCTACCCGCCACGCCGGGGGCCTTTGGGGCTACAGGGTTGATCTCTACTTTTCAAGGAAACCGGAATCAGGTCGATCGGATGTAAGGAGGCGGAGCTACGTCTCCCGGAAGAGAGGCAACTTTAAAGCGCGAATGGCGTTCAAATGGGGTGAAATAGGCCCACTTTGGGAGGTCGCAGCTCCTCCAAATCAGGTCCGAGAAGCACAATTCTGGTATATTTTGAAATGGCGGATCTCTGGCTCTAAAAGGTTCTCTCGGATTTTCGATTGGGCACATAGTACCGGAGCAGACAGTACCCGGCACGCACCTACCCGCCACGCCGGGGCCTTTGGGGCTACAGGGTTGATCGACCCCTCGTTGGAAAGCTCTAGATCTCTACTTTTCAAGGAAACCGGAATCCAGTCGATCGGATGTAAGGAGGTGGAGCTACGTCTCCTGGAATAGAGGCAACTTTAAAGTGCGAATGGCTTTCAAATGGGGTAAAATAGACCCACTTTGGGAGGCCGCAGCTCCTCCAAATCAGGTCCGAGAAGCACAATTCTGGTATATTTTGAAAGGGCGGATCTCTGGCTTTAAATTGCTTCTTTCGGATTTTCGATTGGGCGCATAGTACCGGAGGAGACAGTACCGGTGCGCACCTACCCGCCACGCCGGGGCCTTTGGGGCTACAGGGTTGATCGACCCCTCATTGGAAAGGTCTCGATCTCTACTTTTCAAGGAAACCGGAATCGGGTTGATCGGATGTAAGGAGGCGGAGCTACGTCTCCCGGAAGAGAGGCAACTTTAAAGCGCAAATGGCTATCAAATGGGGTGAAATAGTCCCACTTTGGGAGGCCGCAGCTCCTCCAAATCAGGTCCGAGAAGGCACAATTCTGGTATATTTTGAAAGGGGCGGATCCCTGGCTTTAAAACGCTTCATTCGGATTTTCGATTGGGCACATAGTACCGGAGCAGACAGTACCGGCGCGCACCTACCCGCCACGCCGGGGCCTTTGGGGCTACAGGGCTGATCGACCACTTCGTTGGAAAGGTCTCGATCTCTACTTTTCAAGGAAACCGGAATCCAGTCGATCGGATGTAAGGAGGCGGAGCTACCTCTCCCGAAATAGAGGCAACTTTAAAGCGCAAATGGCTTTCAAATGGGGTGAAATAGGCCCACTTTGGGAGGGCCGCAGCTCCTCCAAATCAGGTCCGAGAAGCACAATTCTGGTATGTTTTGAAAGGGCGGATCTCTGGCTTTAAAATGCTTCTCTCGGATTTTCGATTGGGCAGATAGTACCGGAGCAGAACAGTACTGACGCGCACATACCCGCCACCGCCGGGGCCTTTGGGGCTACAGGGTTGATCGACCCCCTCGTTGGAAAGGTCTCAATCTCTACTTTTCAAGGAGACTGGAATCAGGTCGATCGGATGTAAGGAGTCGGAGCTACGTCTCCCGGAAGAGAGGCAACTTTAAAGCGCAAATGGCTATCAAATGGGGTGAAATAGGCCCACTTTGGGAGGCCGCAGCTCCTCCAAATCAGGTCCGAGAAGCACAATTCTAGTATATTTTGAAAGGGCGGATCTCTGGCTTTAAAACGCTTCTCTCGGATTTTCGATTGGGCACATATTACCGAAGCAGACAGTACCTCGGCGCGCACCTACCTGCCACGCCGGGGCCTTTGGGGCTACAGGGTTGATCGACCCCTCGTTGGAAAGGTCTCGATCTCTACTTTTCAAGGAAACCGGAATCGGGTCGATCGGATGTAAGGAGGCGGAGCTACGTCTCCTGGAAGAGAGGCAACTTTAAAGCGCAAATGTCTATCAAATGGGGTGAAATAGGCCCACTTTGGGAGGCCGCAGCTCCTCCAAATCAGGTCCGAGAAGCACAATTCTGGTATATTTTGAAAGGGCGGATCTCTGGCTTTAAAACGCTTCTCTCGGATTTTCGATTGGGCGCATATTACTGGAGCAGACAGTATCGGCGCGCACCTACCCCGCCACGCCGGGGCCTTTGGGGGCTACAGGGCTGATCGACCACTTCGTTGGAAAGGTCTCGATCTCTACTTTTCAAGGAAATCGGAATCGGGTCGATCGGATGTAAGGAGGCGGAGCTACGTCTCCCGGAAGAGAGGCAACTTTAAAGCGCAAATGGCTATCAAATGGGGTGAAATAGGCCCACTTTGGGAGGCCGCAGCTCCTCCAAATCAGGTCCGAGAATCACAATTCTGGTATATTTTGAAAGGGCGGATCTCTGGCTTTAAAACGCTTCACTCGGATTTTCGATTGGGCCCATATTACCGGAGCAGACAGTACCGGCGTGCACCTACCCGCCACGCCGGGGCCTTTGGGGCTACAGGGTTGATCGACCCCCTCGTTGGAAAGGTCTCGATCTCTACTTTTCATGGAAACCGGAATCGGGTCGATCGGATGTAAGGAGGCGGAGCTACGTCTCCCGGAAGAGATGCAACTTTAAAGCGCAAATGGCTATCAAATGGGGTGAAATAGGCCCACTTTGGGAGGCCGCAGCTCCTCCAAATCAGGTCCGAGAAGCACAATTCTCGTATATTTTGAAAGGGCGGATCTCTGGCTTTAAAACGCTTCAATCGAAAATCCGAGTGAAGCGTTTTAAAGCCAGAGATCCGCCCTTTCAAAATATACGAGAATTGTGCTTCTCGGACCTGATTTGGAGGAGCTGCGGCCTCCCAAAGTGGGCCTATTTCACCCCATTTGATAGCCATTTGCGCTTTAAAGTTGCATCTCTTCCGGGGAGACGTAGCTCCGCCTCCTTACATCCGATCGACCCGATTCCGGTTTCCATGAAAAGTAGAGATCGAGACCTTTCCAACGAGGGGTCGATCAACCCTGTAGCCCCAAAGGCCCCGCGTGGCGGGTAGGTGCACGCCGGTACTGTCTGCTCCGGTAATATGGGGCCCAATCGAAAATCCGAGTGAAGCGTTTTAAAGCCAGAGATCCGCCCTTCAAAATATACCAGAATTGTGATTCTCGGACCTGATTTGGAGGAGCTGCGGCCTCCCAAAGTGGGCCTATTTCACCCCATTTGATAGCCATTTGCGCTTTAAAGTTGCCTCTCTTCCGGGAGACGTAGCTCCGCCTCCTTACATCCGATCGACCCGATTCCGATTTCCTTGAAAAGTAGAGATCGAGACCTTTCCAACGAGTGGTCGATCAGCCCTGTAGCCCCAAAGGCCCCGGCGTGGCGGGTAGGTGCGCGCCGATACGTGTCTGCTCCAGTAATATGCGCCCAATCGAAAATCCGAGAGAAGCGTTTTAAAGCCAGAGATCCGCCCTTTCAAAATATACCAGAATTGTGCTTCTCGGACCTGATTTGGAGGAGCTGCGGCCTCCCAAAGTGGGCCTATTTCACCCCATTTGATAGACATTTGCGCTTTAAAGTTGCCTCTCTTCCAGGAGACGTAGCTCCGCCTCCTTACATCCGATCGACCCGATTCCGGTTTCCTTGAAAAGTAGAGATCGAGGACCTTTCCAACGAGGGGTCGATCAACCCTGTAGCCCCAAAGGCCCCGGCGTGGCAGGGTAGGTGCGCGCCGGTACTGTCTGCTTCGGTAATATGTGCCCAATCGAAAATCCGAGAGAAGCGTTTTAAAGCCAGAGATCCGCCCTTTCAAATATACTAGAATTGTGCTTCTCGGACCTGATTTGGAGGAGCTGCGGCCTCCCAAAGTGGGCCTATTTCACCCATTTGATAGCCATTTGCGCTTTAAAGTTGCCTCTCTTCCGGGAGACGTAGCTCCGACTCCTTACATCCGATCGACCTGATTCCAGTCTCCTGAAAAGTAGAGATTGAGACCTTTCCAACGAGGGGTCGATCAACCCTGTAGCCCCAAAGGCCCCGGCGTGGCGGGTATGTGCGCGTCAGTACTGTCTGCTCCGGTACTATCTGCCCAATCGAAAATCCGAGAGAAGCATTTTAAAGCCAGAGATCCGCCCTTTCAAAACATACCAGAATTGTGCTTCTCGGACCTGATTTGGAGGAGCTGCGGCCTCCCAAAGTGGGCCTATTTCACCCCATTTGAAAGCCATTTGCGCTTTAAAGTTGCCTCTATTTCGGGAGAGGGTAGCTCCGCCTCCTTACATCCGATCGACTGGATTCCGGTTTCCTTGAAAAGTAGAGATCGAGACCTTTCCAACGAGTGGTCGATCAGCCCTGTAGCCCCAAAGGCCCCGGCGTGGCGGGTAGGTGCGCGCCGGTACTGTCTGCTCCGGTACTATGTGCCCAATCGAAAATCCGAATGAAGCGTTTTAAAGCCAGGGATCCGCCCTTTCAAAATATACCAGAATTGTGCTTCTCGGACCTGATTTGGAGGAGCTGCGGCCTCCCAAAGTGGGACTATTTCACCCCATTTGATAGCCATTTGCGCTTTAAAGTTGCCTCTCTTCCGGGAGACGTAGCTCCCGCCTCCTTACATCCGATCAACCCGATTCCGGTTTCCTTGAAAAGTAGAGATCGAGACCTTTCCAATGAAGGGGTCGATCAACCCTGTAGCCCCAAAGGCCCCGGCGTGGCGGGTAGGTGCGCACCGGTACTGTCTCCTCCTGGTACTATGCGCCCAATCGAAAATCCGAAAGAAGCAATTTAAAGCCAGAGATCCGCCCTTTCAAAATATACCAGGAATTGTGCTTCTCGGACCTGATTTGGAGGAGCTGCGGCCTCCCAAAGTGGTCTATTTTACCCCATTTGAAAGCCATTCGCACTTTAAAGTTGCCTCTATTCCAGGAGACGTAGCTCCACCTCCTTACATCCGATCGACTGGATTCCGTTTCCTTGAAAAGTAGAGATCTAGAGCTTTCCAACGAGGGGTCGATCAACCCTGTAGCCCCAAAGGCCCCGGCGTGGCGGGTAGGTGCGTGCCGGTACTGTCTGCTCCGGTACTATGTGCCCAATCGAAAATCCGAGAGAACCTTTTAGAGCCAGAGATCCGCCATTTCAAAATATACCAGAATTGTGCTTCTCGGACCTGATTTGGAGGAGCTGCGACCTCCCAAAGTGGGCCTATTTCACCCCATTTGAACGCCATTCGCGCTTTAAAGTTGCCTCTCTTCCGGGAGACGTAGCTCCGCCTCCTTACATCCGATCGACCTGATTCCGGTTTCCTTGAAAAGTAGAGATCAACCCTGTAGCCCCAAAGCCCCGCGTGGCGGGTAGGTGCGCGCCGGTACTGTCTGCTTCGGTAATATGCGCCCAATCGAAAATCCGAGAGAAGCGTTTTAAAGCCAGAGATCCGCCCTTTCAAAATATACCAGAATTGTGCTTCTCGGACCTGATTTGGAGGAGCTGCGGCCTCCAAAGTGGGCCTATTTCACCCCATTTGATAGCCATTTGCGCTTTAAAGTTGCCTCTCTTTTGGGAGACGTAGCTCCGACTCCTTACATCCGATCGACCCGATTCCAGTCTCCTTGAAAAGTAGAGATTGAGACCTTTCCAACGAGGGGTCGATCAACCCTGTAGCCCCAAAGGGCCCCGGCGTGGCGGGTATGTGCGCGTCAGTACTGTCTGCTCCGGTACTATCTGCCCAATCGAAAATCCGAGAGAACCTTTTAGAGCCAGAGATCCGCCATTTCAAAATATACCAGAATTGTGCTTCTCGGACCTGATTTGGAGGAGCTGCGACCTCCCAAAGTGGGCCTATTTCACCCCATTTGAACGGCATTCGTGCTTTAAAGTTGCCTCTCTTCCGGGGAGACGTAGCTCCGCCTCCTTACATCCGATCGACCTGATTCCGGTTTCCTTGAAAAGTAGAGATCGAGACCTTTTCAACGAGGGGTCGATCAACCCTGTAGCCCAAAGGCCCCGGCGTGGCGGGGTAGGTGCGCGCCGGTACTGTCTGCTCTGGTAATATGGGCCCAATCGAAAATCCGAGTGAAGCGTTTTAAAGCCAGAGATCCGCCCTTTCAAAATATACCAGAATTGTGCTTCTCGACCTGATTTGGAGGAGCTGCGGCCTCCCAAAGTGGGCCTATTTCACCCCATTTGATAGCCATTTGCGCTTAAAGTTGCCTCTCTTCCAGGAGACGTAGCTCCGCCTCCTTACATCCGATCGACCCGATTCCGGTTTCCTGAAAAGTAGAGATCGAGACCTTTCCAACGAGGGGTCGATCAACCCTGTAGCCCCAAAAGCCCCGGCGTGGCGGGTAGGTGCGCGCCGGTACTGTCTGCTCCAGTAATATGCGCCCAATCGAAAATCCGAGAGAAGCGTTTTAAAGCCAGAGATCCGCCCTTTCAAAATATACCAGAGATTGTGCTTTCTCGGACCTGATTTGGAGGAGCTGCGGCCTCCCAAAGTGGGCCTATTTCACCCCATTTGATAGACATTTGCGCTTTAAAGTTGCCTCTCTTCCAGGAGACGTAGCTCCGCCTCCTTACATCCGATCGACCCGATTCCGGGTTCCTTGAAAACTAGAGATCGAGACCTTTCCAACGAGGGGTCGATCAACCCTGTAGCCCCAAAGGCCCCGGCGTGGCGGGTAGGTGCGCGCCGGTACTGTCTGCTCCGGTAATATGCGCCCAATCGAAAATCCGAGAGAAGCGTTTTAAAGCCAGAGATCCGCCCTTTCAAAATATACCAGAATTGTGCTTCTCGGACCTGATTTGGAGGAGCTGCGGCCTCCCAAAGTGGGCCTATTTCACCCCATTTGATAGACATTTGCGCTTTAAAGTTGCCTCTCTTCCAGGAGACGTAGCTCCGCCTCCTTACATCCGATCGACCCGATTCCGGTTCCTTGAAAAGTAGAGATCGAGACCTTTCCAACGAGGGGTCGATCAACCCTGTAGCCCCAAAGGCCCCGGGCGTGGCGGGTAGGTGCGCGCCGGGGTACTGTCTGCTCCGGTAATATGCGCCCAATCGAAAATCCGAGAGAGAGCGTTTTAAAGCCAGAGATCCGCCCTTTCAGAAATATACCAGAATTGTGCTTCTCGGACTGATTTGTAGAACTGCGGCCTCCCAAAGTGGGCCTATTTCACCCCATTTGATAGCCATTTGCGCTTTAAAGTTGCCTCTCTTCTGGGAGACGTAGCTCCGACTCCTTACATCCGATCGACCCGATTCCAGTTTCCTTGAAAAGTAGAGATTGAGACCTTTCCAACGAGGGGTCGATCATCCCTGTAGCCCCAAAGGCCCCGGCTTGGCGGGTAGGTGCGCGTCAGTACTGTCTGCTCAGGTACTATCTGCACAATCGAAAATCCGAGAGAAGCATTTTAAAGCCAAAGATCCGCCCTTTCAAAACATACCAGAATTGTGCTTCTCGGACCTGATTTGGAGGAGCTGCGGCCTCACAAAGTGGGCCTATTTCACCCATTTGAAAGCCATTCGCGCTTTAAAGTTGCCTCTATTCCGGGAGACGTAGTTCCGCCTCCTTACATCCGATCAACCCGATTCCGGTTTCCTTGAAAAGTAGAGATCGAGACCTTTCCAACGAGTGGGTCGATCAACCCTGTAGCCCCAAAGGCCCCGGCGTGGCGGGGTAGGGTGCGCGCCGGGTACTGTCTGCTCCGGTAATATGCGCCCAATCGAAAATCCGAGAGAAGCGTTTTAAAGCCAGAGATCCGCCATTTCAAAATATACCAGAATTGTGCTTCTCGGACCTGATTTGGAGGAGCTGCAACCTCCCAAAGTGGGCCTATTTCACCCCATTTGATCGCCATTCGCGCTTTAAAGTTGCCTCTATTCCGGGAGACGTAGCTCCGCCTCCTTACATCCGATCGACTGGATTCCGGTTTCCTTGAAAAGTAGAAATCTAGAGCTTTCCAAAGAGGGGTCAATCAACCCTGTAGCCCCAAGGGCCCCGGCGTGGCGGGTAGGTGCGCGCCGGTACTGTCTGATCCGGTAATATGCGCCCAATCGAAAATCCGAGAGAAGCGTTTTAAAGCCAGAGATCCGCCCTTTCAAAATATACCAGAATTGTGCTTCTCGGACCTGATTTGGAGGAGCTGCGGCCTCCCAAAGTGGGCCTATTTCACCCCATTTGATAGACATTTGCGCTTTAGAAGTTGCCTCTCTTCCAGGAGACGTAGCTCCGCCTCCTTACATCCGATCGACCCGATTCCGGTTTCCTTGAAAAGTAGAGATCGAGACCTTTCCAACGAGGGGTCGATCAACCCTGTAGCCCCAAAGGCCCCGCGTGGCAGGTAGGTGCGCGCCGGGTACTGTCTGCTTCGGTAATATGTGCCCAATCGAAAATCCGAGAGAAGCGTTTTAAAGCCAGAGATCCGCCCTTTCAAAATATACCAGAATTGTGCTTCTCGGACCTGATTTGGAGGAGCTGCGGCCTCCCAAAGTGGGCCTATTTCACCCCATTTGATAGCCATTTGCGCTTTAAAGTTGCCTCTCTTCCGGGAGACGTAGCTCCGACTCCTTACATCCGATCGACCTGATTCCAGTCTCCTTGAAAAGTAGAGATTGAGACCTTTCCAACGAGGGGGGTCGATCAACCTGTAGCCCCAAAGGCCCCGGCGTGGCGGGTAATGTGCGCGTCAGTACTGTCTGCTCCGGTACTATCTGCCCAATCGAAAATCCGAGAGAAGCATTTTAAAGCCAGAGATCCGCCCTTTCAAAACATACCAGAATTGTGCTTCTCGGACCTGATTTGGAGGAGCTGCGGCCTCCCAAAGTGGGCCTATTTCACCCCATTTGAAAGCCATTTGCGCTTTAAAGTTGCCTCTATTTCGGGAGAGGTAGCTCCGCCTCCTTACATCCGATCGACTGGATTCCGGTTTCCTTGAAAAGTAGAGATCGAGACCTTTCCAACGAGTGGTCGATCAGCCCTGTAGCCCCAAAGGCCCCGGCGTGGCGGGTAGGTGCGCGCCGGGTACTGTCTGCTCCGGTACTATGTGCCCAATCGAAAATCCGAATGAAGCGTTTTAAAGCCAGGGATCCGCCCTTTCAAAATATACCAGAATTGTGCTTCTCGGACCTGATTTGGAGGAGCTGCGGCTCCCAAAGTGGGACTATTTCACCCCATTTGATAGCCATTTGCGCTTTAAAGTTGCCTCTCTTCCGGGAGACGTAGCTCCGCCTCCTTACATCCGATCAACCCGATTCCGGTTTCCTTGAAAAGTAGAGATCGAGACCTTTCCAATGAGGGGGTCGATCAACCCTGTAGCCCCAAAGGCCCCGGCGTGGGCGGGTAGGTGCGCACCGGTACTGTCTCCCTCCGGTACTATGCGCCCAATCGAAAATCCGAAAGAAGCAATTTAAAGCCAGAGATCCGCCCTTTCAAATATACCAGAATTGTGCTTCTCGGACCTGATTTGGAGGAGCTGCGGCCTCCCAAAGTGGGTCTATTTTACCCCATTTGAAAGCCATTCGCACTTTAAAGTTGCCTCTATTCCAGGAGACGTAGCTCCACCTCCTTACATCCGATCGACTGGATTCCGGTTTCCTTGAAAAGTAGAGATCTAGAGCTTTCCAACGAGGGGTCGATCAACCCTGTAGCCCAAAGGCCCCGGCGTGGCGGGTAGGTGCGTGCCGGTACTGTCTGCTCCGGTACTATGTGCCCAATCGAAAATCCGAGAGAACCTTTTAGAGCCAGAGATCCGCCATTTCAAAATATACCAGAATTGTGCTTCTCGGACCTGATTTGGAGGAGCTGCGACCTCCCAAAGTGGGCCTATTTCACCCCATTTGAAACGCCATTCGCGCTTTTAAAGTTGCCTCTCTTCCGGGAGACGTAGCTCCGCCTCCTTACATCCGATCGACCTGAGTTCCGGTTTCCTTGAAAAGTAGAGATCAACCCTGTAGCCCCAAAGGCCCCGCGTGGCGGTGTAGGTGCGCGCCAGGTACTGTCTGCTTCGGTAATATGGCGCCCAATCGAAAATCCGAGAGAAGCGTTTTAAAGCCAGAGATCCGCCCTTTCAAAATATACCAGAATTGTGCTTCTCGGACCTGATTTGGAGAGCTGCGGCCTCCCAAAGTGGGCCTATTGTCACCCCATTTGATAGCCATTTGCGCTTTAAAGTTGCCTCTCTTTTGGAGACGTAGCTCCGACTCCTTACATCCGATCGACCCGATTCCAGTCTCCTTGAAAAGTAGAGATTGAGACCTTTCCAACGAGGGGTCGATCAACCCTGTAGCCCCAAAGGCCCCGGCGTGGCGGGGTAATGTGCGCGTCAGTACTGTCTGCTCCGGTACTATCTGCCCAATCGAAATCCGAGAGAACCTTTTAGAGCCAGAGATCCGCCATTTCAAAATATACCAGAATTGTGCTTCTCGGACCTGATTTGGAGGAGCTGCGGCCTTCCAAAGTGGGCCTATTTCACCCCATTTAATAGCCATTTGCGTTTTAAAGTTGCCTCTCTTCCGGGAGACGTAGCTCCGCCTCCTTACATCCGATCGACCTGATTCCGGTTTCCTTGAAAAAGTAGAGATCGGAGACCTTTTCAACGAGGGGGTCGATCAACCCTGTAGCCCCAAAGGCCCCGGCGTGGCGGGTAGGTGCGCGCCGGTACTGTCTGCTCCGGTAATATGGGGCCCAATCGAAAATCCGAGTGAAGCGTTTTAAAGCCAGAGATCCGCCATTTCAAAATATACCAGAATTGTGCTTCTCGGACCTGATTTGGAGGAGCTGCGGCCTCCCCAAAGTGGGCCTATTTCACCCCGATTTGATAGGCCATTTGCGCTTTAAAGTTGCCTCTCTTCCAGGAGACGTAGCTCCGCCTCCTTACATCCGATCGACCCGATTGGGTTTCCTTGAAAAGTAGAGATCGAGACCTTTCAACGAGGGGTCGATCAACCCTGTAGCCCCAAAAGCCCCGGCGTGGCGGGGTAGGTGCGCGCCGGTACTGTCTGCTCCAGTAATATGCGCCCAATCGAGAAATCCGAGAGAAGCCGTTTTAAAGCCAGAGATCCGCCCTTTCAAAATATACCAGAATTGTGCTTCTCGGACCTGATTTGGAGGAGCTGCGGCCTCCCAAAGTGGGCCTATTTCACCCCATTTGATAGACATTTGCGCTTTAAAGTTGCCTCTCTTCCAGGAGACGTAGCTCCGCCTCCTTACATCCGATCGACCCGATTCCGGGTTCCTTGAAAACTAGAGATCGAGACCTTTCCAACGAGGGGGTCGATCAACCCTGTAGCCCCAAAGGCCCCGGCGTGGCGGGGTAGGTGCGCGCCGGTACTGTCTGCTCCGGTAATATGCGCCCCAATCGAAAATCCGAGAGAAGCGTTTTAAAGCCAGAGATCCGCCCTTTCAAATATACCAGAATTGTGCTTCTCGGACCTGATTTGTAGGAACTGCGGCCTCCCAAAGTGGGGCCTATTTCACCCATTTGATAGCCATTTGCGCTTTAAAGTTGCCTCTCTTCTGGGAGACGTAGCTCCGACTCCTTACATCCGATCGACCCGATTCCAGTTTCCTTGAAAAGTAGAGATTGAGACCTTTCCAACGAGGGGTCGATCATCCCTGTAGCCCAAAGGCCCCGGCTTGGCGGGTAGGTGCGCGTCAGTACTGTCTGCTCAGGTACTATCTGCACAATCGAAAATCCGAGAGAAGCATTTTAAAGCCAAAGATCCGCCCTTTCAAAACATACCAGAATTGTGCTTCTCGGACCTGATTTGGAGGAGCTGCGGCCTCACAAAGTGGGCCTATTTCACCCCATTTGAAAGCCATTCGCGCTTTAAAGTTGCCTCTATTCCGGGAGACGTAGTTCCGCCTCCTTACATCCGATCAACCCGATTCCGGTTTCCTTGAAAAGTAGAGATCGAGACCTTTCCAACGAGGGGGTCGAGCAACCCTGTAGCCCCAAAGGCCCCGGCGTGGCGGGTAGGTGCGCGCCGGTACTGTCTGCTCGGTAATATGCGCCCAATCGAAAATCCGAGAGAAGCGTTTTAAAGCCAGAGATCCGCCATTTCAAAATATACCAGAATTGTGCTTCTCGGACCTGATTTGGAGGAGCTGCAACCTCCCAAAGTGGGCCTATTTCACCCCATTTGATCGCCATTCGCGCTTTAAAGTTGCCTCTATTCCGGGAGACGTAGCTCCGCCTCCTTACATCCGATCGACTGGATTCCGGTTTCCTTGAAAAGTAGGCCCCGGCGTGGCGGGTAGGTGCGCGCCGGTACTGTCTGATCCGGTAATATGCGCCCAATCGAAAATCCGAGAGAAGCGTTTTAAAGCCAGAGATCCGCCCTTTCAAATATACCAGAATTGTGCTTCTCGGACCTGATTTGGAGGAGCTGCGGCCTCCCAAAGTGGGCCTATTTCACCCCATTTGATAGCCATTTGCGCTTTAAAGTTGCCTCTCTTCCGGGAGACGTAGCTCCGCCTCCTTACATCCGATCGACCTGATTCCGGTTTCCTTGAAAACTAGAGATCGAGACCTTTCCAACGAGGGTCGATCAACCCTGTAGCCCCAAAGGCCCCGGCGTGGCGGGTAGGTGCGCGCCGGTACTGTCTGCTCCGGTAATATGCGCCCAATCGAAAATCCGAGAGAAGCGTTTTAAAGCCAGAGATCCGCCTTTCAAAATATACCAGAATTGTGCTTCTCGGACCTGATTTGGAGGAGCTGCGGCCTCCCAAAGTGGGCCTATTTCACCCCATTTGATAGCCATTTGCGCTTTAAAGTTGCCTCTCTTCGCGGAGACGTAGCTCCGCCTCCTTACATCCGATCGACCGGATTCCAGTTTCCTTGAAAAGTAGAGATCGAGAGCTTTCCAACGAATGGTCGAGCAGGCCCTGTAGCCCCAAAGGCCCAGCGTGGCGGGGTAGGTGCGCGCCGGTACTGTCTGCTCCGGTACTATGTGCCCAATCGAAAATCCGAGAGAATCGTTTTAAAGCCAGGGATCCGCCCTTTCAAAACATACCAGAATTGTGCTTCTCGGACCTGATTTGGAGGAGCTGCGGCCTCCCAAAGTGGGGCCTATTTCACCCCATTTGATAGCCATTTGCGCTTTAAAGTTGCCTTTCTTCCGGGAGACGTAGCTCCGCCTCCTTACATCCGATCGACCCGATTCTGGTTTCCTTGAAAAGTAGAGATCGAGACCTTTCCAACGAGGGGTCGATCAACCCTGTAGCCCCAAAGGCCCCGGCGTGGCGGGTAGGTGCGCCCTGGTACTGTCTGCTCCGGTAATATGGGGCCCAATCGAAAATCCGAGAGAAGCGTTTAAAGCCAGAGATCCGCCCTTTCAAAATATACCAGAATTGTGCGTTCTCGGACCTGATTTAGAGGAGCTGCGGCCTCCCAAAGTGGGCCTATTTCACCCCATTGATAGCCATTTGCGCTTTAAAGTTGCCTCTCTTCCGGGAGACGTAGCTCCGCCTCCTTACATCCGATCAACCCGATTCCGGTTTCCTTGAAAAGTAGAGATCGAGACCTTTCCAATGAGGGGTCGATCAACCCTGTAGCCCCAAAGGCCCCGGCGTGGCGGGTAGGTGTCGCACCGGTACTGTCTGCTCCGGGTTACTATGCGCCCAATCGAAAATCCGAAAGAAGCGTTTTAAAGCCAGAGATCTGCCCTTTCAAAATATACCAGAATTGTGCTTCTCGGACCTGATTTGGAGGAGCTGCGGCCTCCCAAAGTGGGCCTATTTCACCCCATTTGATAGCCATTTGCGCTTTAAAGTTGCCTCTCTTCCGGGAGACGTAGCTCCGCCTCCTTACATCCGATCGACCCGATTCTGGTTTCCTTGAAATGTAGAGATCGACACCTTTCCAACGAGGGGTGGATCAACCCTGTAGCCCCAAAGGCCCCGGCGTGTGGCGCGTAGTGTGCGCCGTCGTACTGTCTGCTCCGGTACTATGTGCCCAATCGAAAATCCGAGAGAACCGTTTTAAAGCCAGAGATCCGCCATTTCAAAATATACCAGAATTGTGCTTCTCGGACCTGATTTTGAGGAGCTGCGACCTCCCAAAGTGGGCCTATTTCACCCCATTTGAACGCCATTCGCGCTTTAAAGTTGCCTCTCTTCCGGGAGACGTAGCTCCGCCTCCTTACATCCGATCGACCGGATTCCAGTTTCCTGAAAAGTAGAGATCGAGAGCTTTCCAACGAATGGTCGAGCAGCCCTGTAGCCCCAAAGGCCCCAGCGTGGCGGGTAGGTGCGCGCCGGTACTGTCTGCTCCGGTACTATGTGCCCAATCGAAATCCGAGAGAATCGTTTTAAAGCCAGGGATCCGCCCTTTCAAAACATACCAGAATTGTGCTTCTCGGACCTGATTTGGAGGAGCTGCGGCCTCCCAAAGTGGGCCTATTTCACCCCATTTGATAGCCATTTGCGCTTTAAAGTTGCCTTTCTTCCGGGAGACGTAGCTCCGCCTCCTTACATCCGATCGACCCGATTCTGGTTTCCTTGAAAAGTAGAGATCGAGACCTTTCCAACGAGGGGTCGATCAACCCTGTAGCCCCAAAGGCCCCGGCGTGGCGGGTAGGTGCGCCCTGGTACTGTCTGCTCCGGTAATATGGGCCCAATCGAAATCCGAGAGAAGCGTTTTAAAGCCAGAGATCCGCCCTTTCAAAATATACCAGAATTGTGCTTCTCGGACCTGATTTAGAGGAGCTGCGGCCTCCCAAGTGGGCCTATTTCACCCCATTTGATAGCCATTTGCGCTTTAAAGTTGCCTCTCTTCCGGGAGACGTAGCTCCGCCTCCTTACATCCGATCAACCCGATTCCGGTTTCCTTGAAAAGTAGAGATCGAGACCTTTCCAATGAGGGGTCGATCAACCCTGTAGCCCCAAAGGCCCGGCGTGGCGGGTAGGGTGCGCACCGTACTGTCTGCTCCGGTACTATGCGCCCAATCGAAAATCCGAAAGAAGCGTTTTAAAGCCAGAGATCTGCCCTTTCAAAATATACCAGAATTGTGCTTCTCGGACCTGATTTGGAGGAGCTGCGGCCTCCCAAAGTGGGCCTATTTCACCCCATTTGATAGCCATTTGCGCTTTAAAGTTGCCTCTCTTCCGGGAGACGTAGCTCCGCCTCCTTACATCCGATCGACCCGATTCTGGTTTCCTTGAAATGTAGAGATCGACACCTTTCCAACGAGGGGTGGATCAACCCTGTAGCCCCAAAGGCCCCGGCGTGGCGCGTAGGTGCGCGTCGGTACTGTCTGCTCCGGTACTATGTGCCCAATCGAAAATCCGAGAGAACCGTTTTAAAGCCAGAGATCCGCCATTTCAAAATATACCAGAATTGTGCTTCTCGGACCTGATTTTGAGGAGCTGCGACCTCCCAAAAGTGGGCCTATTTCACCCCATTTGAACGCCATTCGCGCTTTAAAGTTGCCTCTCTTCCGGGAGACGTAGCTCCGCCTCCTTACATCCGATCGACCTGATTCCGGTTTCCTTGAAAAGTAGAGATCGAGACCTTTCCAACGAGGGGTCGATCAACCCTGTAGCCCCAAAGGCCCCGCGTGGCGGGGTAGGTGCGCGCCGGTACTGTCTGCTCCGGTAACATGCGCCCAATCGAAAATCCGAGAGAAGCGTTTAAAGCCAGAGATCCGCCCTTTCAAAATATACCAGAATTGTGCTTCTCGGACCTGATTTGGAGGAGCTGCGGCCTCCCAAAGTGGGCCTATTTCACCCCATTTGATAGCCATTTGCGCTTTAAAGTTGCCTCTCTTCCGGAGACGCAGCTCCGCCTCCTTACATCCGATCGACCTGATTCCGGTTTCCTTGAAAAGTAGAGATGGAGACCTTTCCAACGACGGGTCGATCAACCCTGTAGCCCAAAGGCCCCGGCGTGGCGGGTAGGTGCGCGCCGGTACTGTCTGCTCCGGTAATATGGGCCCAATCGAAAATCCGAGAGAAGCGTTTTAAAGCCAGAGATCCGCCCTTTCAAAATATACCAGAATTGTGCTTCTCGGACCTGATTTGGAGGAGCTGCGGCCTCCCAAAGTGGGCCTATTTCACCCCATTTGATAGCCATTTGCGCTTTAAAGTTGCCTCTCTTCTGGGAGACGTAGCTCCGCCTCCTTACATCCGATCGACTGGATTCCGGTTTCCTTGAAAAGTAGAAATCTAGAGCTTTCCAACGAGGGGGTCGATCAACCCTGTAGCCCCAAAGGCCCCGGCGTGGCGGGTAGGTGCGCGCCGGTACTGTCTGCTCCGGTAATATGTGCCCAATCGAAAATCCGAGAGAACCGTTTTAAAGCCAGAGATCCGCCATTTCAAAATATACCAGAATTGTGCTTCTCGGACCTGATTTTGAGGAGCTGCGACCTCCCAAAGTGGGCCTATTTCACCCCATTTGAACGCCATTCGCGCTTTAAAGTTGCCTCTCTTCCGGGAGACGTAGCTCCGCCTACTTACATCCGATCGACCTGATTCCGTTTCCTTGAAAAGTAGAGATCGAGACCTTTCCAACGAGGGGTCGATCAACCCTGTAGCCCCAAAGGCCCCGGCGTGGCGGTAGGTGCGCGCCGGTACTGTCTGCTCCGGTAACATGCGCCCAATCGAAAATCCGAGAGAAGCGTTTTAAAGCCAGAGATCCGCCCTTTCAAAATATACCAGAATTGTGCTTCTCGGACCTGATTTGGAGGAGCTGCGGCCTCCAAAGTGGGCCTATTGTCACCCCATTTGATAGCCATTTGCGCTTTAAAGTTGCCTCTCTTCCGGGAGACGTAGCTCCGCCTCCTTACATCCGATCGACCCGATTCCAGTCTCCTTGAAAAGTAGAGATTGAGACCTTTCCAACGAGGGGGTCGGATCAACCCTGTAGCCCCAAAGGGCCCCGGCGTGGCGGGTATGTGCGCGTCAGTACTGTCTGCTCCGGTACTATCTGCCCAATCGGAAAATCCGAGAGAAGCATTTTAAAGCCAGAGATCCGCCCTTTCAAAACATACCAGAATTGTGCTTCTCGGACCTGATTTGGAGGAGCTGCGGCCTCCCAAAGTGGGCCTATTTCAACCCCATTTGATAGCCATTTGCGCTTTAAAGTTGCCTCTCTTCCGGGGAGACGCAGCTCCGCCTCCTTACATCCTGATCGGACCTGATTCCGGTTTCCTTGAAAAGTAGAGATGGAGACCTTTCCAACGACGGGTCGATCAACCCTGTAGCCCAAAGGCCCCGGCGTGGCGGGTAGGTGCGCGCCGTACTGTCTGCTCCGTAATATGGGCCCAATCGAAAAATCCGAGAGAAGCGTTTTAAAAGCCAGAGATCCGCCCTTTCAAAATATACCAGAATTGTGCTTCTCGGACCTGAATTTGGAGGAGCTGCGGCCTCCCAAAGTGGGCCTATTTCACCCCATTTGATAGCCATTTGCGCTTTAAAGTTGCCTCTCTTCTGGGAGACGTAGCTCCGCCTCCTTACATCCGAGTCGACTGGATTCCGGTTTCCTTGAAAAGTAGAAATCTAGAGCTTTCCAACGAGGGGTCGATCAACCCTGTAGCCCCAAAGGCCCCGGCGTGGGCGGGTAGGTGGCGCGCCGGGTACTGTCTGCTGCCGGTAATATGCGCCCAATCGAAAATCCGAGAGAAGTGTTTTAAAGCCAGAGATCCGCCCTTTCAAAATATACCAGAATTGTGCTTCTCGGACCTGATTTGGAGGAGCTGCGGCCTTTTCCAAAGTGGGCCTATTTCACCCCATTTGAAAGGCATTCGCGCTTTAAAGTTGCCACTATTCCGGGAGACGTAGCTCCGCCTCCTTACATCCGATCAACCCGATTCAGGTTTCCTTGAAAAGTAGAGATCGAGACCTTTCCAACGAGGGGTCGATCAACCCTGTAGCCCAAAAGGCGCCCCGGCGTGGCGGGTAGGTGCGCGTCGGTACTGTCTGCTCCGGTACTATGTGCCCAATCGAAAATCCGAGAGAACCGTTTTAAAGCCAGAGATCCGCCATTTCAAAATATACCAGAATTGTGCTTCTCGGACCTGATTTGGAGGAGCTGCGACCTCCCAAAGTGGGGCCTATTTCACCCCATTTGAACGCCATTCGCGCTTTAAAGTTGCCTCTCTTCCGGGAGACGTAGCTCCGCCTCCTTACATCCGATCGACCTGATTCCGGTTTCCTTGAAAAGTAGAGATCGAGACCTTTCCAACGAGGGGTCGATCAACCCTGTAGCCCCAAAGGCCCCGGCGTGGCGGGGTAGGTGCGCGCCGGTACTGTCTGCTCCGGTAATATGCGCCCAATCGAAAATCCGAGAGAAGCGTTTAAAGCCAGAGATCCGTCCTTTCAAAATATACCAGAATTGTGCTTCTCGGATCTGATTTGGAGGAGCTGCGGCCTCCCAAAGTGGGCCTATTTCACCCCATTTGATAGCCATTTTGCGCTTTAAAGTTGCCTTTCTTCCGGGAGACGTAGCTCCGCCTCCTTACATCCGATCGACCCGATTCCGGTTTCCATGAAAAGTAGAGATCGAGACCTTTCCAACGAGGGGTCGATCAACCCTGTAGCCCCAAAGGCCCCGGCGTGGCGGGTAGGTGCGCGCCGGTACTGTCTGCTCTGGTAATATGGGCCCAATCGAAAATCCGAGTGAAGCGTTTTAAAGCCAGAGATCCGCCCTTTCAAAATGTACCAGAATTGTGATTTTCGGACCTGATTTGGAGGAGCTGCGGCCTCCCAAAGTGGGCCTATTTCACCCCATTTGATAGCCATTTGCGCTTTAAAGTTGCCTCTCTTCCGGGAGACGTAGCTCCGCCTCCTTACATCCGATCGACTGGATTCCGGTTTCCTTTAAAAGTAGAGATCGAGACCTTTCCAACGAGGGGTCGATCAACCCTGTAGCCCCAAAGGCCCCGGCGTGGCGGGTAGGTGCGCGCCGGTACTGTCTGCTCCGGTAATATGCGCCCAATCGAAAATCCGAGAGAAGTGTTTTAAAGCCAGAGATCCGCCCTTTCAAAATATACCAGAATTGTGCTTCTCGGACCTGATTTGGAGGAGCTGCGGCCTCCCAAAGTGGGCCTATTTCACCCCATTTGAAAGCCATTCGCGCTTTAAAGTTGCCACTATTCCGGGAGACGTAGCTCCGCCTCCTTACATCCGATCGACTGGATTCCGGTTTCCTTGAAAAGTAGAGATCGAGAGGCTTTCAACGAGTGGTCGAGCAGCCCTGTAGCCCCAAAGGCCCCAGCGTGGCGGGTAGGTGCGCGCCGGTACTGTCTGCTCCGGTACTATCTGCCCAATCGGAATCCGAGAGAATCGTGTTTAAAGCCAGGGATCCGCCCTTTCAAAACATACCAGAATTGTGCTTCTCGGACCTGATTTGGAGGAGCTGCGGCCTCCCAAAGTGGGCCTATTTCACCCCATTTGATAGCCATTTGCGCTTTAAAGTTGCCTTTCTTCCGGGAGACGTAGCTCCGCCTCCTTACATCCGATCGACCCGATTCCGGTTTCCTTGAAAAGTAGAGATCGAGACCTTTCCAACGAGGGGGTCGATCAACCCTGTAGCCCCAAAGCCCCGGCGTGGCAGGTAGGTGCGCGCCGGTACTGTCTGCTCCGGTAATTATGGGGCCCAATCGAAAATCCGAGAGAAGCGTTTTAAAGCCAGAGATCCGCCCTTTCAAAATATACCAGAATTGTGCTTCTCGGACCTGATTTAGAGGAGCTGCGGCCTCCCAAAGTGGGCCTATTTCACCCCATTTGATAGCCATTTGCGCTTTAAAGTTGCCTCTCTTCCGGGAGACGTAGCTCCGCCTCCTTACATCCGATCAACCCGATTCCGGTTTCCTTGAAAAGTAGAGATCGAGAGCTTTCCAACGAGTGGTCGAGCAGCCTGTAGCCCCAAAGGCCACAGCGTGGCGGGTAGGTGCGCGCCGGTACTGTCTTGCTCCGGTACTATCTGCCAATCGGAAATCCGAGAGAATCGTTTTAAAGCCAGGGAA